>NW_027495278.1:0-230441 GCF_021521415.1 Bidens hawaiensis
CCACGCCTGCACAAAGAAGAAAGTGTTAGATAAATTTAAGAAGTAATAAATCTGCAAAGACATTATGATTGTACTTACGGGTTTTCTTGACCCTGAACGTACGGACGGGCGGGGAGGAACCCGATGGAGCCGGCCTCTTGGTACCAGTCACCGTCGTCTTCGTTGGTTCTCCGGAGGTAACGGTCGTAGCCTCCGGAACAGTGGTCTTCTCACCACCGGGCTTCCCCGCCACCTCTTCACTATCTGACTCCGAGTCAGATAGAACCACCGGACCAGCCGTGGAGGCCTTCTCCTTCCCTTTCCCGCCGGCAGCAGCTTTCTTCTTCCGCACCAATGGAGGAGCATCTGAGGATTCCTCAGAAGAAGACAGGTCAAGAATTCCAACAGCGGGTACAGCATTGAGAGATTGAGGAAAGAATATCGCCTTACCTGGCCGCCGGTGGCTCAGGATCTCGTGGCCCAGCGGATAGACCTCCACAAAACGATCCGCCGTTTGCTCCAGGATGGGCAACTCGCCCTCGTCCAGAGCACGAGTACCCATCCGCGCGGGACCGTCGGTTTCCCGCGGGAGCAGAAGCGACTCCAAATTATTTCCCTCTGAAAGAAAAGAAACAGTTAGAAGACAAACTTGTATCAAAAAGGAAGACAAGACGTACCATAGGGAATAGAGTTCAAACCGTATTCGAGAAGGATGGGAACCTGAGACGCATCCTTCCACACCCGGCTCATCCCTAACATGACCATCCCGGACTCCGCAAACCGGTAAACCGGAGATTGGATCCGGGATATCTTCGAAAACCATTCCGCCTCCTGGTAGTTGGGGGCGTGAAGGCTCGGTATCGCTTGGCCATTTTTAAACTTCATGGCAAGGGGGATGGCGCGGGCAGAAATGTAGAAGAATTCCTGCTTCCACGCGCGAAGACTGCGCTCGGTGTCGCAAATCTTCAGACCCTTAATACGGGTCGTCAAGGTGTACCACCCCTGGATGCACCTCCAGGTATAGAAGGTCATCAGGCGGTCCACATGGGGCTCGATGCCCAAAATCCGGCAAACCCACTCAAAATGGCGAATCTTGGCGATCGCCATGGGGTGCAGCTCGGTCAAATGAACACCGTGCCTCTCAAGGACACGGTAAACAAATTTTGTCAACGGGAATCTAAGATTCCCATAGACAAAAAATGCAGCATAAACCCCGATCTTGCCTCTGGGGGCATCATACACGGTCTGGTGGGATTCAGGAAACTCAGGCTCGAGATGATCGAGCATGAACTTCCTGACAACATACCGGTACTGATCGCCGGGCAGAGCACACTGGCACTCGCCAGCAGTACCCCTGTCGTCAGCTATAGCTTCAGCATCACGAGAAGACATCTTGCAGAGAAAGAAGAGAACGATTTCGAGAGAATGCTCGATTGAATAAAGGAGTATTCGCCGGAAATCGCCTTAAAGATGAAGAGAAGAAGTGAAAAGTGTGAATTGCAAATAACCCTCTCCCCCTTTATATAGTAATCGCAATTAATGCGGTGAATTTAATGCGGAGGAGAGAGAAATCGAATGTGCAATGAAACTATGACACGTGGCAAAAAGCAAGCTGGCAACAGCTGTTGAAAGGACGTGTGCCAGTAATTTCGCGGCCACGCGCCCGAAAAATCGCGCCCACGCGCCTGAAAAAGCGACTGGAATGACCATGTTCTGTCACGTCACCATAACTTCCTGCACGTCCTGACACAGTCAGAAGAAACCGTCGCACGACGTTTCAGAGGTTTGGACTGTTCTGATCTTTTCACCAACTTTTCGAATTTCAAAATTCAAAATTCGAAAATATTAAAAAGTAAGCGGAAAAATACCCCTTTACCCCTTGGCAAACAAGTAACCGTAAGACGGATGCGGGTACCGTGTAAAGGCAAAACCCTTCACATACCTAGCACCCGCAGGGAATTGAAGCCAAATAAACCTTGGCAAACAAGTAACCGTAAGACGGATGCGGGTACCGTGTAAAGGCAAAACCCTTCACATACCTAGCACCCGCAGGGAATTGAAGCCAAATAAACCTTGGCAAACAAGTAACCGTAAGACGGATGCGGGTACAGTGTAAAGGCAAAACCCTTCACATACCTAGCACCCGCAGGGAATTGAAGCCAAATAAACCTTGGCAAACAAGTAACCGTAAGACGGATGCGGGTACAGTGTAAAGGCAAAACCCTTCACATACCGAGCACCCGCAGAGAATTGAAGCCAAGTACCTCGGCAACCAAGTAACTATAAGACGGCTGCAGGTACAGTGTTCAGGCAAAACCCTTCACATACCTAGCACCCGCAGGGAATTGACGCCAGGAATACCTTGGAAGTAAAGTAACCGTAAGACGAGCGCAGGTACAGTGTCAAGGCAAAACCCTTCACATACCTAGCGCTCCGCTGGGAATTGAAACCAAGAAGGATCTTCTGGGCAATGCTTGCGGATACGGAAATAACATCCCCGCATAGCGGGAACGTCGAGAACTACGTTGTTTGAAGCTCCAGGATGGAATTGGTGGTCTTAACATAATTGATCACTATGTTCAAAACTACCAAAACCTCATGGAAAATCCATACAACTGGGACTCAATGCTCCTGACTTGCGAGGAGGTTACAGACCTACCCGCATCATACCCAAAGACCAAGCAGGAAACTCGGGCATTTCTGCAAGTGACAAGGACTTCCGCGGAAAGAATCCCCATGGAAAACCTTACAAAACCCTTTTCAAAACCCTTTGCTCAAGTCCAAAAGTTCACCTCACTTTATTAAACACTCATGAGAAGAACATTGGACTGGGGGGACTTGAAGAGGTAGGTCCCAGCAGAGCCCAGTTGGACCCGCAAGACTAACCTTAAACAGGGAAGTCTGCGCAGAGACCAACTGGATCCGCAGAACCAACCATGCTCAGAGACGTGACGTCCTTACGCGCAGTACGCAAGCTGGTCCCGCAGGAAATGCCTCCCAATGGTGAAGGACTCCGCCTGTCCCCGCAGCCTCGGATACAAGCCATTAGGGAAGGCCACCCGCGCAGCATGGCTACACGCACAAGGCACTTAGCTCTCGATCATTCAGTGTCACCTGAAGGAATGAGCCAAGCCGGGAGCAATCCCGCACAGAGGCGGGAGGGGGAATACTCCCGCCCAAATAAGCCAGTCCGTATACTGAAGGATCTTTTACTGTACCTGACGAGGTATGGGCGAAAGATCTGATCAGAGATACGACAGCTCACTGATACAGTATGGCGAGCAGCATGCTCCTGTACTGTATCACTATTAGCCGCTGCCTACTCACCAACTACTGTCATACCACGTGCATAGCCGGCAGTTGGTGGAAAGGGAATAGTACACAGCAGGCCTGGTCACTATCAGCCGCTGCCTACCCACCAACTACCAGCAGGGCACGTGCGTAGGCTACTGTTGATGAACAGGAACACTGTAGCAGCCGGCCATACCTCCTTGGAAACCTACCTTCGGCTATAAATACCCCAAATGGTATGATCATCTCAACACATTATATTATCTTACATCATCATAATATACCTGATATCTGCTCTAGCAATCTCTTAATATACTTTTATATTTAAAGAGCAATCTAGTCTGATTCTCACGCCGGAGGGTGGTCACAAGGAGGAACCCCCCCCTTCTCAGTGACGAGCTCACGGTGTCTGTTTTGCAGGTTATCAGAAGAACCATCTTCCAAGGGTCTAACCCCTCGTGGGAAACAGCTATCCAACCCCCAGGTTACCAGTAATCTGTCCGGGGTCCGGTTAGTGTTTCTTCAATCTTCTTAATTTTTTTAGGTCTAGTGATATAACCTGCAAATGCAACAAACAAATTCAATTCAATTCAATTCAATTCAATTCAATTCACAAAACAAAATAGAAGCTAGTTGAAAGTAAACGAAGTGAAATTGAACATACAACGGTGAATAGAATAACGGTAACTATCGTCATTGAAAATGTCGGTGGCCGGAAAAGGCTGACGGTTGCGTGACGTAAACGGCAACAGGTTCGGAACAAAATTGTGATGATTAGATGAAGGTAAGTGATGATACGAGTGAGATAACGGCGGCTGGTGGTGGTCGTGGTGGCCGGCGGTGGGACCGAGGATCCGAGTAAGGAGAGGTGAGAGCCGGCGACGGTGAAGGTAGCAGCGGTAATGATGGAGTGGCATGAGGACTGGTGTTAGGTTATTGAACAATACATAGCAGTAACAGTATCACCATTGTTGTTAGCTTGCTAGGGTTTTACTGCACCACCTAGCAAAGAGACTCATAAGCATTCAAGTGTTATTATTCATGTAAAAAGATTATTATTAAGTTATAATGTTAAATTAAATGTGTTTAATTGCAAGTTAATTGGTATTAACGTTAATCGCGTGAATTGTGAATTGTTCGAACCAAAGTCGGGTGTTGCTCGGGATTGCTAACGATATGAGTATGACAGTATAAAAGTGTATCCCTAACAGAGCTTTTCTACATGTTAAGAATCAAAGAAAGCACGACTTGTTAGTCTTATCGTTGGAGGGGTCTCCTACAATCAACCTCCGACGTGAGAATCGGTGATATGATACGATGATAAGATTGTAGGAGTAAGTATAAAGAGAGAGTTGTGAGAAATACGGTGAATGAGAATGAATATACCTTTGGCTGAAATGTTTATTTTATAAAGCTTCTCGGGGGGGAAGTTTAAGCTTTCTTTTAGCTCTCCTTTCAGCTAGCTTGTGCAGTCTGGGTGCATGTCATTTCCATGCAACATTCGTCCAGCTTTTGTTTGTCCTGTTGTTGCTTTTACTTTATGGTAGGCATCAACCTTTTGGCAGTTATGACTTTTTCTGCCATTTACTGTAGCAAGAGCTTCATGGTCAACTTAGTAATCTTGTGAAGGAAGCTTCTAGCTTCCCAGCCTGACAGCTTGTGCTTTATAAATTTCACTTTGTGAATGGGTAGTGGTACCAACGTCATCGTCGAGTAAAATACATAAATTTTCGTTACTTAGGGTATCTAATATAATTGAACATAGTTAAGTTATTTTGCATGTGTGTTTGTTACATATATCAATTGAAAAAATATAATTGAAAAGAGGTTAGAGTGGAAGTAGTAAAAAGAGATTCAATGGAGGGATTCATTTCACATATATTGGGTCGATTATAAGTTATTCATCTTGTTTAAAATTATCATTGTGTATCAGAAAACGGATTTCAATTCGTGTTTGGTTGGAGAAAATGTGAAATTATCATGGCTGACTAGCTTTTCCTTTTACACTAGACGGTAGACGGCGTTTTATATATTTTCATGTGGTAATTTTATGTACTATTGCATGTTACATAGACCTAGCAGTTGGGATGAGCAATTGGTTCCGTGCACCGGTGCCAAATTGGGTACCGTCAGTACCAATTCAGTATCGACCTTTTGAGGTTTCAGGATCGGTACGATACCTATATTTCCCGGATTTTTGGCTTCAGTACCAGTATAATAAATACCGTACCAACTATTTCCGGTATCAATACCGGCACCCAGTTTTTAGGATTTTCGGTACCTATATTTTCAGTGCTGGTGCCGAGCTCATCCCTATCTAGAACCACCAGTGATTTGATTAACAGGCAAATCCGCTTTCAAACACCATAAATATGATCCTAATGGTATGCCTATCCCCTAACTCATATACCTGCACACTTGTTTCACCACCACCTACAGGTATTGTCCACGCCACCTACCTACCGTTGCCTGCGCCACCACAGTCGTTGCCACCGCTGCCATCAACGCCACAGCCACTTCAGCCGTGCCTGTGGCCACCACCGCGTGCCATAACACTAGCCGTCTTAAAGCAAATACAACTGAAATCCAGCACCTGTTGACTCAAAATCCATTTGACATGTTTTCAAACTTCCCATCTGACCCATTACATAACCTGAGTACCCGAATCCCGATCCATCTACTTTCTCACTCATAAAACACATACATATATATTGTATATTAAAAATGGTTCTGAATAAATCCTTTCAATTCATTTGCTAGTTTAAGATAAAAAGGAATAAGAGTAGCATAACTACACTTGTATATCTCTCTAAACACACTAATTACTGTATCAGAAATATGATTATAAAACAAGTACAATGACCATCCCCATTCGTCGCCAAGTTCCGTTTATTTCACATGGCGAATGAGAGCCGAATAAATCCCTCTACTCTTGCTGTCCTCTCCCAAAAAACATGACATTTGTAGAACGATCCTAGACTCCCCCAAAACGGCCTTCTTTCCTAGTACGCGATCTAACATTAATCTGTTTTCGTTCTTCTCCAGGCACAATACGAGGAACAATTTTTAGCGGGTGGGCTTCTGTGTTAAATACCCATTCATCCAATGATATAACCGATGGAGGTGAGAACAAAAGGTATAGATATTTCAGTGTTTCTGCAAGAAAGAAGCTTTGCATCATGTTGTCTTTCACACCTGTATTAACCTGGAAGCATAATATCAAATAAATAACAATATATTATTTACGAAGCATACAATAAAATGTAAACGAAACGACTTGATACTTTCAAACTGCTACTTACATCCTTTAGTCCCACATATCCCGACTCGACACGGGAATTCTTTTCAAATGCTTGAAATATGTTCCATCCCCATTCCTGATATGTTTTATTACCAGTCAAACGCCAGAGGTAGAAAAGCGACTCGACTGTCTCTGGCCTTAATATGTTCCATGATGTACCCACAGTCATGTCCTGCAATATTGTTGGTAAACGGTAACACTAGTATATAACAAAGAAAATAAAGGATATTTCCCTAATATAAATAGAAGGAAAAAAGAAAAGAAAAATCGAATAAATCAGATAACTAACCTGCCCTGAATGGAAGAAATAATTTTCGCCAGCCAACTTTGTTGGTGTGGACTGATAGAAATTATAGCAAGTCCAAGCAAGCTACATTCAGAGAATTAGAGATATCATATTGTATAACAGTTTTCAAAACCAAGGAAATTATTTTTGAATGGCGAAGAATTGATAAAATACCTCTTCTGCCAAAGTTAAGAATTTGCCGGAATCATCAGGGCCATAACCAAATGACCCTAATGCTATCATTCCTGGTGCAAAGCATGCCAATTCATCCATCTGCACACATAAGATTAAATTACAATCTTTAGATATTCATACAGTAAGCTTTTATATTATTTATTGACAATTTAGAATCTTGACATTACCTTATCGATCAAAGAGTTTCCTATTTTTTCAGAAATGTAAGTAAAAGATGATGGTGCAGTTTTGCGGACCAAGCTCAATAGACCTTTCATTGATGTCTCCCACATTTCTCTGTTTCAACATTCAGTTATAATCAATTTTAGTTACCCAAAATATCACCTTCAATATTATGATATTTAAAATCCCTCACCTATAATGCTTCACCTCTGAAGTTTTGTTTCCTTGTATCCAAACTTTAAGTAAATACTCATAGAAACTGCACTAACAATAAATTTAAAATAAAAATGAGAAAATTAAACCACTGATATCAAAAATTTTAGAAAGCAGCTTTAAGTGACAATTGGTAGTTTGGTACCTATCCCCCATGGCTCCAAAAGTAATGGTAGAATGTGAATTTGTTCCTCTGTGTGGATTTATATAAATAGGGAGCAATCCATCATCAGGAAAAGTCTTATTTAGCACTAGTATAACATTCTCTACCTGAAACATCGTTTTAAAATATTATATTATGTGATAAAAATTCAAATTTTGCATAATCACACACCTTTTCTTGATACTTTGGATCTCCAGTTCTTTGTGTTAGTGCAATAAACTCTAGTTGCTCTGTCCCAGAATCTGCCAGTATACTATCACCCTGATAAATTGAGAAAAGAAAGTCAAACGTACGTTCAAAAAGTGTCAAACTGAAATAAATAAATAATCATTGATGAAGTATTCATTAATGAAGTTTTGAACTTACCCCAGTCCAACCAGGGTTATGTGCATTACCATGAGCCAAATTGATAATATTATAAGGGATACCAGAAGGTGTATTCCATGCTGGCAGCAGCCTATCAGCTATGTCTTTTGCCTTTTCAAGGAAGACATTATCCCCAGATAAATCATAGGCACTCAAAAGCCCACCCACAACTCTATTGTAAAAAAATATAAAATATTAGGTGTCTCATCATGATAGTTACTGTACATACTACATAAGAATAGCTAAACGACAATATAATAAACCTTATGAAGCAACCTTATGGTCGTCTCAAACACGCTGGCGTCATAATTTTTATTGAAGTCCAAAGAGGTTGCAACCCACCTAAAAACGAGGAGCATAGGTGCACACGTTTATTTATATAAAAAGATAATCTTTATGTAAGAAGATAAATAAAAGAAAATAGATAGCGGATCATACTCTCTAGCCCTTTGAAACTGCTCATCGAGGCCCATAATATATAAGGTATCAAGAGAGTCAATTAAAGTCGCACCAAGACCACCAAAGCTGTCCACACCATTCTTTGATTGAGGCTAAAAATAACAAAATATTAACAAAAATCAGCATTCTAGCAACTAACAAAACAGAATATTAAAAAAATTTACCTGAAGCTCATCATGGCCCCAAGCATATTTTTCATATGAGGTCCATGCATGAAGCATAGCATCTTTGACTTTTTCTCTTCTCTGAGCCTCAATGGGATCAGTGGCAACACCATCCATCTTCTTCATATCAACTTTTGTGGTTGTAGTATTTGTCTTTTTAACTGAAACAACATCTTCATGCTTTAACTCTCCTAGCTGCGAGTAGGCAATAAATTTGCAGTCAACTAACAATTGAGCAAAATTATACCTGACTGAATCCATTGAGGCAGCTTATTAAAGCTGCCCATTTTGACCCATCATATCATCATCATCATCATCATCATCATCGTACTCAGTATATCCCATCAATAGCAAAGCTATGGTAGGGTCTGAGGAGGGTAAGATGTAGACAGCCTTACCTCTGCCCAGTAGGAATAGAAAGGCTGCTTCCGGTGAGACCCCCGGCTCGATAGTAGTTTTGCATCAAGCCTTGGACATAAGGCACATAACACTCAACCATCGGCACACCGGTCGATTGGTGCATGTACCCTTGTCTTTCGGCTATCAACGCCACCACATGATGCCTGATTAACCTTCCGCCACTTTTAACGTTATTTTCACGAGATTAATAAAATAACGTCAAAACTAGTGCAATTTCACTTTTGCCCACCCGAGGGTTCACACACATATACATTTTGACCCATCATACAACACTCATAATCAAAACTAAAAGAAAATATACAGAATGTCACTTGTGTGTGAGAAACATAAGCTCCAATAATTAATTAAAATGGAACAGACAACAAATAAAAATAAAAATAAAAAGTACCTGTTGTGTGTTCCAATAAGCTTTGAAAGTTTAGACATTTGGCACTTTAACGCAGACAGAAGATTTTATGGGTAGTTGGGTACTTAATCAAATGGTTTAACTTACACTCACTATGTATTCATATAGGCTGTGAAACTAATATTCAGTAGGTAACTAACCATACGGGCCAAAAGTAAGTGCAAGAAAATTTCAACATAACCATAAATACACACGCTACTACCCAACAAAAAAAGATGATACTTTCTCATCCCTAAGAAGATTACAGAATTTTCTAACACATTACTTCTGACATGAGTTTCAATTAGTACTTCATTCCTAAGTCGTACAGAATTTTGGATCTTGTAACAAAATGCAGTACCTCAATTTGCAAGCGTTCCACTTCCTCTTTCAACAGCGAGAGCTCTTCCTGTCAATCAACACAAATTTGTAAATACAGGAACCAGAGTAAGTACATTGAATTTCTAACTCTTCCATTTAGGTTTACTCTAAGTAAGAATTAAGGCCTAAATGCCTAATTTTCTGTAATCAACAAGATACTCACACTAAAGCAAATGATAAGACTCCAAGCAACAAAATTCAGTAAATTTCTACTTAACATGTTAGAACTGCTGATAAACAACATAAATCCATCAAATTTCCACAAAATTCTTGTGCAACTGATAAGACTTCAAGAAACAAAGTAAAGTAAATTTCTACTAACATATTAGGTCCACAGATAAACAACATAAATCCATCAAATTTCCACAAACATATTAGGGCAACTGATAAGACTTCAAGCATTAAAGTAAAGTAAAATTCTACTTAACATACTAGATCTACTAATAAAACAACATAAATCTATCAAATTGCCACAAACATGTGATATTCCGTCAGTCTGATTACTCTGATAAAACTTCAAGCAACATTCACAAACAATCACCTGTTTTAGCTGATTCTAGAGTAATTTCACCAGCTAACCTAATCTATAATAGCAAAGAGATTAAATTAAGTTAGAATCAAGGCCTAGTTTCCTATAATGTCAACAACCTACAAACACTACAGCAACCAACAAGACTTCAACTTCAAACAACAAAATACAGTAAATTTCCACTTACATATCAGATCTACTAATAAAACATCATAAATTTATCAAATTTATAGCTACCACAATCATTTAGGGCAACTGATAGTCTGTCAATTCTCTTACAAAACTTCAAGAAACAATCATAAACAGTCACTTGTTTTGGCTAATTCTAGAGTAATTTCACCATCTAACCTAATCTAGAATAGCAAATAGATTAAATTAAGATAGAATTAAGGCCTAATTTTCTCTAATCTCAACAACCTACTCAACCTAGAGGCTAGAGCAACCGATAACACTTCAAGCAACAAAATACACTAAAATTCTACTTACATATAAGATCTAGTAACAAAGCAACATATTAGAGCAACTAATGATCTATCAGTACTATTAAAAACGTGAAGCAGCATTCACAATTTCACCATCTAACCTAATCTGGAATAGTAATTGACTAACTACACTACCTGACTATTACTAACCCTAGAAGATCTGACGTCATCTAATAATACTAAAAAATTAGCAACGAATATAATAAAATATAGCATGCCTCATGTTCACGGACAAGCGTCTGACGATCCCAAACGAAGATCGAAACGGATACGAACACAATAAAAATTAGGGCAAGACGCTTAGGCCTCTTCAAGTAATAAGCCGGGTTCAAGTATCTCCACCGGATCATCGACGATGAGGATCTGCTCCTCGCCATTATTAATTATTATTATTATGATTACTCAAACTATGTGTGTGTACGTGTATGATTATTATTATTATTATTAATTAAAGTATTAATTTCAATATGATACAACAACGGATCAATTCAACATGTTATACAGCAGGTGAAGGATAGAAGATGGAGATCGGGTTAGACGGTCGGATCTGACGATCTCTCCCGTTAAATGTTGCCGGAATCTGTTATCTCCGGTGACGGGAGTGTGACGGAGAAGATGAGCAATTGAAAATTGAGGCTCGGCCAATTAATGTAATGAAATGACCAAAATAACATTTAATATGCCGTGTGAGATACCGTTGAAAATTGAAATAATAAACCTAAGTTTTAATGTTTTGTAGCCGGCACTAAGTCTATGTACATACCTAGATCAATAACTCAAAATAGCTCATTTATCTAATTAACTTTACATAATTATATAATATATTGTTTGCGGTGAGTGAGTGAAACTGTTTTTTGAATGAATTTTCACCATTGGATGAGGTTGAGGAAAAATCTCAGCGGTAATAACTTATGGAAAAACTTTCTATAATTGTTTAGGTAAAAGAGGTGTTTTATGTGTTATGGGGACTTCGTTGGAAGCTTGGTTGAGAAAAAAGTACCACTTAGACGACACATAGACACACTTTTTCTTACCTATAAATACCCAAAATGGGTGTAATGAAATGGGCTTTGTTGAGGAATTAGTTGATGATTAAGTTATCATTATTTAATTATTATTATTTATTTATGTTAGTTTATAAACTAACAAATGTAATTAAATATTATTATTAAATACATTTAAAGTTAAATAAAAGTTAAATTTTCATTGAAGTCTAAATAAAAGAATAAGGAAACTTTGTGAAAAAAAAAGTAATTAAAAAAAAATACACACACAAATACAGAAGAGTGTAGTGGTGGGTTGATTGCGTTGACAAAGATATTATGTTTAAATTTAAATATTAAATTATTATTCTATCTTCTCATAAAAGCTTTCTTTCACTTTCATCCTTCAAACAATACCTGCAACTTGCTCACAAACCCTAATTCCAATCATCACAATTAATCACTAAATTACTCCAATCATTCATAATTCATATTCAAGCCAATCACAAAAACTAAAAATAAAAAAAGAATCATCATCTCTGCCCCCATGTCGCGACTCGCCCCCGGCTACCGCCCCATGCCCCCACTTGCACCGGTGTGTGGCGGTATTCCACCTTGGCGCCCTCCGACATGGCCATCTTCCGCGCCCTGTAGCACTGTGGTAACACACAGCCGTATAACTTATATAAGGATAAGTTACAAGTTACAAATATGTAATTTATTAACATTTCCTCACATATAATAAGGAAATCAAACACTTTTTTTTAACTTATCACTAGTTTTAAGTTATAAGGAGGTAAAAATAAGGAATCCCAAACCCCCCTTATGTCTTTACGAGTAGGTTTAGAGATTGGGTGATTAGTTGATAACTTGATATGTCGATTTGGTATGTATGTACGAGTTACTGAATGACTGTCGGCTTGTTGGTATGTAAACGTCAGAAATCTATCTGTTTATAGTTTATTTGGTTAATGTTACTCGTTGAATATTAGGCTATCAGTTACATAATATTAGGCTTTAAATATCTAGAAAACTGATTTAGAATTGAAACACTCGACTATGCGTCTAATTTTATAAATTTAATAATTTGAAGTTGATAACAACTTCGACATAGAATTTTATATATTTTTTTAGATTAAGAATATAAAATGTATTGAAGTTATTTATAGTGGTTTTAAGAAATAGTGTATATTAAACTTATTTATAGTGGCTTTGACTAACCACTCGTTCACTTTAGCATAATGGTTCTTTATAAAATAAAGAAAAATATATTAAAATGTGTGTTGATTGATAAAAAACTTGATGCTTCTAACTTACATAATTTATAATTTTAATAACTTCATGTTTATGGATTAGGTTATTAAGAAGTATAGTTGACTTTTTTATGAATGATAAGAAATAATTTTGTCCATTGATTTTGAACATGAATGGTTGAGATTAGTTTAGGTAAAAATCATGTGTGAAAATAAGGGGAAGTGCATAGAAAAAATAACACATTTGTTATTTTCTCTCTTCACATGCAATGCACATGCCAAATTCCCCCATCATTTTAAACGTCAATAACTTTTTTTTACCACATTTTTATTGAAAAATAAATTCACCATAATAACGAGTGTCTTTTTTCTTTTATATGAGTATCATATTGTTATATAAAAATTTAAAAAAAACTAATGGGTTTTTTACGTATTGTGTTTCACCAAAATTGTGTTATACAATTGTATTTATCATTGTGTTTTTTTTCTCATAGTGTTTTTTTCCATTGTGTTTTTTATATTGTCTCATACAATTGTGTTTTTTATTGTGTTTTTATCATAGTGTTTTTTTTCATTGTGTTTTTTAAATTGTATTTTTCATAGTGTTTTCCACTGTGTTTTTTCAGACTTTTTCGGCAAGGTGGTGACAGTGGGTGATGGTTGTGGTGGCGGTGGACGGTGGAGTGGTGGTGGTTGTAGAAGATGAGTGAAGATGTAAGTGGGTTTTACGTAAGTGAGTTTTTAAAATTAATTTAAGTGGGCTTTGAAATGAAAGTAAGAGGATGTTTGGGATTGAGTTTGAAAAATGCTTATTGGCTTATTGGCTTTTTCAAGAAGCCAATAAGCAACAAAGGTGTTTGGCAAATGTAAAAGCCCTTTTTTGTTATGGCTTTTTGATTGGCTTAAAAAAGCACTTTTCCAAAAGCTCCAAATTTAGGCTTTTCAAAAATGCTTTTGGCTTTTTGATTGGATTTTTACTAGTCTACCCACTCTTTACCCTTTTTGGTCATTTTATGTAAATAAGCTAAGCCAAACATTTTTTTAAAAATGCTTATGGCTTTTCCAACCACATAAGTTAATCCAAACACTTTTTTAAAAACTCCTTTTCAAAAAGCCAATAAACACTTTTGACAAAAAGCACTTTTAAAGTTAAATAAGTAATCCCAACACCCTCTAAGTGGGTTTTTATATTAAGGTGTTAGACTAAAATACCCTCATTTCTAACATTCTTAGAAAAATCAAACTTTTTATTTGAACCTAACCTCATGTTTATAGCAACTTTAACATAAACTTTAAAATATATTTAAGAATATAAAAGGGTTTTAGCAAATGGTATATATTAAAGCGTTTTGTCATTGTCACATAAGTTGTAAGGCTTTAAACAAACACCTTTTAACTTTAGTGTGAGGCTTTAAACAAACACCTTTTAACTTTAGTGTGGTGGTTTTAGCTAACTACTATATTTAAAGAAACTAAAAATGTTAAAATGTGTTGCTTGATTAGATGGGCCTCATCTCTCACACTGCTCAACTCTTTTACAAGTTTGGCGAACATTGCTTTGGCGCCCCCTGTTAACACCCACATGGCGGTGTTTGGGCATTAAATTGTCACATGGCAAGTCTTTCGCGCCCCCATCCTCCTCCAATACACATAGTCTAATATGAAGCTAATGAATCCAGATGACTAATGGCCATCGCCTAATACACAAGTCATGATCTAGACATCAAGCTAAGTAGATAAGTTATGAGTGAAACCAAAAGTCAAATGAATCATTAAGATGCCTGGTTTAATATTCAACTGTTGTAATTTGATGTGTAGGTTCAAAGATGGCTAAAAATTATGAAATATGACATTGTCAATGATATATAAAACATCCTTTGAAATCAATAATCTTGTCAATGAGGTTATGGTATTTACAACAATTTTCATAAACGATGCAAAATAAAAGTTACACACACTTAGCCTTCAGGCATAAAACATTGGGTACGCATTCAAATATGATTAAACTTGAGAAAGCTATGGGCGCAGCAGAGGTGGCATAGCAATGGCTGGTGAGGTGGAGGAAGCAGCGGTGATGGAACCTGGAAGCAGCACCCACAGTTGTAGCGTCTACAACGACTAGTAAACTCAACGACTCCTTTTACACCATCGTATAACTTTCTTTAGTAAACTCGAACTAACTCATTGTTTAATTTAAGACAACACAAATAACGCACAAGGGTCGTATGATGACAAAACATTTCCTCTGTCTCAACACACCATTGCCATTGCCACCCATGAACAAATTAGCCCAATACAATATAACTTAATGTAAACTAATTCTTTTTTTTCAGGTTTCCTATTAACAAATCAACAGAAAATTACAATTCGCTTGAGAATAATTATTATAAAAGAAACTGAAATACAATTTAAGGAAAAAAAAACAAAACTCAATCAGTTAAAGGAACTACATGGTTTCATAGTCTCACTCTAATTTAATATCAACCTCCTTACCTGCTTAGTTTAGATCATAAGTTGCTGGAGAAAATATGTGAACTCATTTTGATGGGATGAGATGCTGTTCACAAAGGATGAAGGCATGAACTAGGCACTGAGCACTTTGAGTTTCATCATATGTACCCGACAATACAATTCCCGCTTTTCCTTCTGCCACCGTTACTTTTCCACCCGTTATCTGTAAACTCAAAAGCACCACTCGATTCAGTTCACATTTAATAACATATAAAACGAGTTAAAGTATACATAAGCCACCCACATGTTGAAATTATAAAACTCATGTCATAGACACACACACACACACATATTTCAGACCACCGAAGTATCAATTTGCTTTTGATTATTAAATCATAAAATAATAGCCTTAAGTTGGCTCGAGACATGGACAGCTTCAGGTTGTTAATTTAAAAAAAAAATCTGGCAGATAATACTGTTCTGGTATTCAGTGGCCTTAATGGAACCACCTTTTAATAGAAGAATGTGTGTACTCTCACCTCTTTTATATAATCCAAGTTGCTCTTGTTTTCTCCGTATGCAAACGCTAACAAACTTTGAGGAATCACCATCTCAACCGCTATGCTTTCATTCCTGATACGCAAACACAAAATACTGTAAGTGGTTTAATATAATAAATGTGAGTTTATGAGCAGTAGTAAGAGTAAAACCTTGCAGCTGGATCGTTAACTTTTGTCATGCGTCCTTCAAACTCATTAATTTCACCTACATGCATGTTTCTACCAACCTCAGATTGCCTGCTAAACGGGGGACCATATCCTGGCCGTTCATTGCCATAATGATGTGAATAACCTGGATGAAAATGATCTCCACCGTGCATAAAAGGAGGCGGTTCAAAAGGTCCAACCGGTGAATAAGCAGGATCATGTCTAGGCCGAAAAGAAGGTGGTGGCATTTCTGGATACGGGCCCATATACCCATTTGAAAAATACGGTTTCATTGGAAAAAAGGTCTCACGAAGTCTGCCAGCGATTTGAAATAAAGCATCCTGAACACACTGTAAGCTACCAATTACCTACAAACAAACAAAATTAAACTTCCTTATAAAGCCAATATTAACAGTTATTGACATGTAAAGATATACCTGCACAACTTCATCACTGGGCATACCATATGTTGCAACCTGTTCTTTAGGAAATATTTGTATGCTTGCACCTGTAAGTCTTCGGAGCTCAGATATTATCATGCCGCCTTTACCCCATAAACACCCAATCTGCCTTGAGTGCACCAGAAGCCTAGCAACAATGGCTGAACCAGAATCAAACCCAGCCTCAACAATTCTACTATGGACCCGCATAACCGCATCCTGTGCAATCGAATGTCTTTGCTCTAAACACTGCATAATGTTAAAACATATAAACTAAACTCAGCATAGAATCAAAAGAGAACTAAAAGATTTAGTTTACTGAGAAATTGCATGCATGCCTCACGTGCAGATATAACAACCACTCGTTCATCTGAATCAGGTGTTGGATCAGCTATTTTTATGGATGCACCGGTCTCTGTTTGTAGTGCTCTTCTGATAGACCCGCCTTTACCGATTAAACTTCCAACTTTGTCCGAATGGCATAATAATCTATATACAACTTCCTCTTCCATGCCCATTCGGTGATGGTGGTCACCACCTAAAAACATATAATGATATTCAATAATAAGATTAAATGATCATCATAGCTTAAATTCCAAATTTAAATAAGCATATACCATATCCATTAGGCGGCATTCCCATAGGTCTGTTACTACTAGGGTTAGGGTTGCCTGCTTCTTGAAGACAGCTTGTTACAGATAATAAAGCTTTCTTTACAGCTAAATACTTTCCAGCCATCTGTGTGATAAGCAAATATATAAATTTATCTACAACAATAAGTTTAAGCTTTCACCTACCAATCCAAGTCTTTATTTTAAAACTACTAATCCAAATCTTTATCTAAAAAAATAATCACCATCATACAAAAGGGCAAAAGTCTTAATTCACAGAAATTTTAACTATAGACAATACACAAGTGCCTAGTCGAACAATTTGTTTACACAATTCGAACAAATTCAAAGTTTCTTATTGTAAAAAATCAATAACAAACTGATGAAACACATAATTAAACAAAAAGTTCTCTTTAATAGAAAAAATGCGCAGGTTCCCAACTTTTTGCCCTGTATACTATTTCAATGAACCTCCTATTCATCCTCACAGCTGCTTTTTACTCTCAGTAAACAAAAAATACACACACAGCTATCAGTTTTACAAATGTAGAAACTTTATCAAAAGGAAAAAGGGTCGATTTGGCAACCAAAAGCTTCCATATAATATTTACTTGGTATTAAAGGAGTGCATAAAAACCAATTAGGTATACAACCTATCTGACGAGATTTCTTGCATGGATAAAGGGAACAACAAAAATTAACAGCATACGACAAAACTTACAAATATAGATAACAAAAGCGCAATAAATGTTGTTCGTTCAAAATAAATTCAAACATTTACACTTGATACATGACGTAGAGTTTACAAAACAGGCAAATGTTCGCACCACGGAATTACGAAGGAATAACAAAACATCTTAATAACTTGTACAGTAAATGTAGTTAAAGCCGTGTAATAAACCCATAAACAGTGTATATTCAGATCAACCTATAAGATCCTGCAATCTAAAGGTGTTGGATACTTGGATTATGCAGGACAAATGAATATACATGAGATAGAACTCAAGGCCACTAAAAAGTATTTCAAAGACGCAGTAAGCACTTCTAAACAAAAACGACAAAAACATGTGCATCACGGAATATCACGTCAGATAAAGCGTAATCAAAAACCCACTCAAACCGCATAAAATGCAATGAATTCATAGATGCAAGATAGTTAACAGTTAACACCTATGAAAATCTTAAAACACTTGTAACTGACTAACTGAAGCAAGTCAACTAACAATGTAGCATACAACATACCATATTACCTGAATCAACTCATCTCCCGGTAACGCACACTCGGGAATCTGATCCTTCGGCATAACCCTAACCTGAGCCCCACTCTCCAACCTAATCTTCTCAATAATCTTCCCTCCTCTTCCCAGCACCGACCCAATCTGATGACTCGACGCCAGCAACCGACACACCACCGTCCCTTCCGGTATCCCCCCGCTCCCGTCCCCTACACTCTCCTCCCCATTCTCCCCCTCCTCCTTATTCATCTTACTCCTTTCCTCATCCACCTTCAATATCCTCTCAAACACCCGAACCAGCGTCTTCTGCGCAGGCGACTCTTCCGTTTCCTCACCATTACATTCCTCATCATTCCCATTCCCATTCCCATTATTATTACCATTATTATTATTATTGTTATTATTATTATTATTGTTGGTTCTAGGGTTAGGGTTTGAGTCAGCAGCAGCAATTAAGATCACGCGCTCCTCGGCGCCCGGGATCGGCTCGTCGATACGGATTTTGGCTCCGGTTTGTTCACGGAACTGGCGGATGATGGCGCCGCCTTTGCCGATGAGGCCGCCGGTCTTGGAAGCAGGGCAGAGGATGCGGAATAAGGTTTCACCGGGTGAGAGTTTAATAGAAGCACGAAACGGATTATTATTATTATTATTATTGTTAGGTTTTGAGTGAGGAGTGACTGGTGAGTGTTGTTGGTGGCGGCGTTTGGTGGAGGTAGGGGTTAGGTGAGGGTCGGACCGGTCGTCGAAGAGGCGCTTGTTAGGATAGGGTGGGTCCATTGCCGTCGTCGGAGAGGTGTAATTTGGGGTTTAGGTTTTGCTGTTGCGGTGGTGACGGTGGAAGTGGTGTCTCATCTGGTCCCTGTAATTTTTTAACATGTTTTGTGAGTGAAAGAGAAAATGTAATGATAAAATATATAAAAAGTATTATTTAATTGAAATTGAGAAAGAAAATTTTGTGAGTTTTAGTGTAATTTTTGATTTAGAGACGGAGGGTGGGATAAGAATACTCTTAAATGTGGTTTTTGTTAAATAGTCTGTCACTGTGTGTGACTCTGTGTGTGTGTATTTTGACTTTTGACTTTATTTTGGAGGATCAAGTCACACTTTTGACCTTTTAAGGGCAAGGGTTATCTACTTTTTTTTTTTTTTTTTGAATCTGTGAATATTTATAATCAAACCAACACCAACAAACGAAACAAATAACAACACCAACACACCCTCAACATCCCGGAGAGTAGAGCCACCAACAAGAACAAAACTACATGAAATCAAATTTACACTATTTTAACCAATCTACCGACCTATACTTTGATCTTTTATTGAACCATAAAAATCCAAGCGCTTTAATATCTCCAATTATCTCCTCTACTTTCACCTCCTTGCCTTCAAAAACCTTTTCGTTTCTCGCTTTCCAAATTCTCCAACAACCGATAATAATAATCCCGTGAAACACCTCTTTCTCTATGAAGAAACACTAACCGGACCCCGGGCAGATTACTGGTAACCTGGGGGTTGGATAGCTGTTTCCCACGAGGGGTTAGACCCTTGGAAGATGGTTCTTCTGATAACCTGCAAAACAGACACCGTGAGCTCGTCACTGAGAAGGGGGGGTTCCTCCTTGTGACCACCCTCCGGCGTGAGAATCAGACTAGATTGCTCTTTAAATATAAAAGTATATTAAGAGATTGCTAGAGCAGATATCAGGTATATTATGATGATAATATGATAATGTAATAAGATATGATAAGATGAGATGGTCATACCATTTGTGGTATTTATAGCCGAAGGTAGGTTTCCAAAGAGGTATGGCCGGCTGCAACAGTATTCCTGTTCCACCAACAGTAGCCTACGCACGTGCCCTGCTGGTAGTTGGTGGGTAGGTAGCGGCTGATAGTGACCAGGCCTGCTGTATACTATTCCTGTTCCACCAACTGACGGCTACGCACGTGGTATGGCAGTAGTTGGTGAGTAGGCAGCGGCTAATAGTGATACAGTACAGGAGCATGCTGCTCGCCATACTGTATCAGTGAGCTGTCGTATCTCTGATCAGATCTTTCGCTCATACCTCGTCAGGTACAGTAAAAGATCCTTCAGTATACGGACTGGCTTATTTGGGCGGGAGTATTCCCCCTCCCGCCTCTGTGCGGGATTGCTCCCGGCTTGGCTCATTCCTTCAGGTGACACTGAATGATCGAGAGCTAAGTGCCTTGTGCGTGTAGCCATGCTGCGCGGGTGGCCTTCCCTAATGGCTTGTATCCGAGGCTGCGGGGACAGGCGGAGTCCTTCACCATTGGGAGGCATTTCCTGCGGGACCAGCTTGCGTACTGGGCGTAAGGACGTCACGTCTCTGAGCATGGTTGGTCCTGCGGATCCAGTTGGTCTCTGCGCAGACGTCCCTGTTTAAGGTGAGTCTTGCGGGTCCAACTGGGCTCTGCTGGGACCTACCTCTTCAAGTCCCCCCAGTCCAATGTTCTTCTCATGAGTGTTTAATAAAGTGAGGTGAACTTTTGGACTTGAGCAAAGGGTTTTGAAAAGGGTTTTGTAAGGTTTTCCATGGGGATTCTTTCCGCGGAAGTCCTTGTCACTTGCAGAAATGCCCGAGTTTCCTGCTTGGTCTTTGGGTATGATGCGGGTAGGTCTGTAACCTCCTCGCAAGTCAGGAGCATTGAGTCCCAGTTGTATGTATTTTCAATGAGGTTTTGGTAGTTTTGAACATAGTGATCAATTATGTTAAGACCACCAATTCCATCTTGGAGCTTCAAACAACGTAGTTCTCGACGTTCCCGCTATGCGGGGATGTTATTTCCGTTTCCGCAAGCATTGCCCAGAAGATCCTTCTTGGTTTCAATTCCCAGCGGAGCGCTAGGTATGTGAAGGGTTTTGCCTTAACACTGTACTTGTGCTCGTCTTACGGTTACTTTACTTCCAAGGTATTCCTGGCGTCAATTCCCTGCGGGTGCTAGGTATGTGAAGGGTTTTGCCTTTACACTGTACCCGCACCCGTCTTATAGTTACTTGGTTGCCGAGGTACTTGGCTTCAATTCCCTGCGGGTGCTAGGTATGTGAAGGGTTTTGCCTTAACACTGTACCCGCATCCGTCTTACGGTTACTTGTTCACCAAGGTTTTCTTGGCTTCAATTCCCTGCGGGTGTTAGGTATGTGAAGGGTTTTGCCTTAACACTGTACCCACAGCCGTCTTACGGTTATTTGTTTGCCAAGGTTTATTTGGCTTCAATTCCCTGCGGGTGCTAGGTATGTGAAGGGTTTTGCCTTTACACTGTACCCGCATCCGTCTTACGGTTACTTGCTTGCCAAGGGGTAAGGGGTATTTTCCCGCTTACTTTTTAATATTTTCGAATTTTGAATTTTGAAATTCGAAGAGTTGGTGAAAAGATAAGTCCAAACCTCTGAAACGTCGTGCGACGGTTTCTTCTGACTGTGTCAGGACGTGCAGGAAGTTATGGTGACGTGACAGAACATGGTCATTCCAGTCGCTTTTTCAGGCGCGTGGGCGCGATTTTTCGGGCGCGTGGCCGCGAAATCTCTGGCACACGTCCTTTCAACAGCTGTTGCCAGCCTGCTTTTTGCCACGTGTCATAGTTTCATTGCACATTCAATTTCTCTCTCCTCCGCATTAAATTCACCGCATTAATTGCGATTACTATATAAAGGGGGAGAGGGTTATTTGCAATTCACACTTTTCACTCTTCTCTTCATCCTTAAGGCGATTTCCGGCGAATACTCCTTTATTCAATCGAGCATTCTCTCGAAATCGTTCTCTTCTTTCTCTGCAAGATGTCTTCTCGTGATGCTGAAGCTATAGCCGATGACAGGGGTACTGCTGGCGAGTGCCAGTGTGCTCTGCCCGGCGATCAGTACCGGTATGTTGTCAGGAAGTTCATGCTCGATCATCTCGAGCCTGAGTTTCCTGAATCCCACCAGACCGTGTACGATGCCCCCAGAGGCAAGATCGGGGTTTATGCTGCATTTTTTGTCTATGGGAATCTTAGATTTCCATTGACTAAATTTGTTTACCGTGTCCTTGAGAGGCACGGTGTTCATTTGACCGAGCTGCACCCCATGGCGATCGCCAAGATTCGCCATTTTGAGTGGGTGTGCCGGATTTTGGGCATCGAGCCCCATGTGGACCGCCTGATGACCTTCTATACCTGGAGGTGCATCCAGGGGTGGTACACCTTGACGACCCGTATTAAGGGTCTGAAGATTTGCGACACCGAGCGCAGTCTTCGCGCGTGGAAGCAGGAATTCTTCTACATTTCTGCCCGCGCCATCCCCCTTGCCATGAAGTTTAAGAATGGCCAAGCGATACCGAGCCTTCACGCCCCCAACTACCAGGAGGCGGAATGGTTTTCGAAGATATCCCGGATCCAATCTCCGGTTTACCGGTTTGCGGAGTCCGGGATGGTCATGTTAGGGATGAGCCGGGTGTGGAAGGATGCGTCTCAGGTTCCCATCCTTCTCGAATACGGTTTGAACTCTATTCCCTATGGTATGTCTTGTCTTTCTTTTTGATACAAGTTTGTCTTCTAACTGTTTCTTTTCTTTCAGAGGGAAATAATTTGGAGTCGCTTCTGTTCCCGCGGGAAACCGACGGTCCCGCGCGGATGGGTACTCGTGCTCTGGACGAGGGCGAGTTGCCCATCCTGGAGCAAACGGCGGATCGTTTTGTGGAGGTCTATCCGCTGGGCCACGAGATCCTGAGCCACCGGCGGCCAGGTAAGGCGATATTCTTTCCTCAACCCCTTAATGCTGTACCCGCTGTTGGAATTCTTGACCTGTCTTCTTCTGAGGAATCCTCAGATGCTCCTCCACTGGTGCGGAAGAAGAAAGCTGCTGCCGGCGGGAAAGGGAAGGAGAAGGAGAAGACCTCCACGGCTGGTCCGGTGGTTCTATCTGACTCGGAGTCAGATAGTGAAGAGGTGACGGGGAACCCCGTTGGTGAGGAGACCACTGCTCCGGAGGCTACGGCCGTTACCTCCGGAGAACCAACGAAGACGACGGTGACCGGTACCAAAAGGCCGGCTCCATCGGGTTCCTCCCCGCCCGTCCGTACGTTCAGGGTCAAGAAAACCCGTAAGTACAATCATAATGTCTTTGCAGATTTATTACTTCATAAATTTATCTAACACTTTCTTCTTTGTGTAGGCGTGGATGTTGACGCATTCCGGGGTGAAGCGCAGAGGAGTACCCTTCCGCCAATGACGGTAGGCTTGGTCAGCCTACCTGAGGCGTCGACCCAGGTGCCTGCGCCTGCTACCGCTGGTTCAGTTGCTCCCTCTGAGCAGACTGTTCCAGTTGAGATGACGTCACCGCCGGCTGTGAGTGCGATTTTTACAGCATCCTTCACAGAGCCGGCGGTTACTGCTGCTGCTTACAAGGCGGCGACCACGGCGGCGACGACAACGGCGAGCACGGCGGCTGCCGCCATGCCCGCGCCACCGGCACCGATGGCCGGACCATCAGGTACGCGCAGGGCTTCCCGTCGATTTTTGCCACCTTCCCGTCTGCCTGACCTGTTGGATGGATTTCCTTTAGGTTCAGGTGATGGGTTTGGCGGCTATCGGCCTGTCATTGACCCTACAGGTGCGTAGGGTTCCTTTCTTTTTCCCTTATGTTTTTTATCATCTTTTCCTTACTGCTTTTGTTTCTTTTGCAGTGTCGGATTCCAATGAAGTGTATGTTCCTCGATGGAACATACGCCGAGGAACAACCCTTCGCACACCTGTGGAGTGCGTGGACTGGGCTCGCCACGCTGCTCCTCCGGGTGCGTTGGGGGAAGCCATGGTTAGCTACCAGGAGGGTAGGCTAACTAATGAGCTTCGGGTTCTCCAGGCCCGGATGCAGCCGCGCGTCGAGCTGCTTTGTCGTGAAAACGACAAGTTGAAAGCAGCTCGCGCCAAGGACATATCTGAGGCGCGTGCTCTTCGGGAGGAGAACCAACAGCTGGCGGCAGCTGCCGCCGACAAGGAGAAGGCCTTCAAGGCTCTCGAGGTTGAAGTTCAGGCGCGACTCGAGGCCCGCTCCAAGGCTGCCCAAGCTGTGAATGAACAGCTTCGGCTGGCCAGGGAGACTGCGCGAAACGCAACCGAGAGGGCTGCCAAGGCTGAAGCCGTTGCTGAGCCTTTGCGTGTGGAGAATGAGGAGCTGAAAGGCAAATTAGAGGCTCTCCAACGTGCTCATGATGCCTTGGCAATGGAAGATGCCAAGAAACTCCAGGAAATCCTGGACCAGAGGGGGGTGCTTGACCACACCGAGCGGAAGCTTAAGGGCGTCGAAGAGGCTGCCGCAAAGGAAGTTTTACTTGCCAACCTTAACAAGAGCGAAGCCGAACGCGCCCATAACGAAGCTCAAGCTGCCCTCCAATGGCTTCTTCGAGAAGTGTTGCCTCAGGTATGTTTAGCTTTATCTTCACGCTTTTCTTTTGTAAGAAAAGGTTTAATACTTGTATTTTTTCTTTGTAGGTTGTGCGTCGGGTCTTTTCAGAGACCTCTTACGATGATGCTATGACCGCAGCCCTCAACGCTTCTCATGAGGATGGGGAAAAGGCCGGCTTCTTGCTTGGTCTAGGGTTTGTTGAGAAAGGCGTCCCGCCTTCCAACTTCCCTTTGTTCAATGTGGATACCGAAGTGTGACACCCGGTAAATTCCCAATCCCTTAAACCAAGTAATCAACCTAAATATTAGGTAATTATGTTATATGCGCCTTGCGCGAGCGCGCTATGTTAGAATCAGCACGTGCATTTGTTATGTGCGCCCTGCGCGAGCGCGCCATGTTAGTCAGCGCGGGCATATTATGTGCGCCCTGCGCGAGCGCGCCATGTTAAGAACCAGCGTGGGCATATGTTATATGCGCCATGCGCGAATGTTTTGGCTTTATGTTTTCATGTACCTTAACGATATGTTGTCTAATGGGTTGACCGTCACGCATGATGCTAAGGCGGGTGCACCCTAAATCGTTTATGCGCGTGCGGAAGGGAACTAACCTCCCCGCATGGCGGGAACATTGAGAGCTAGTTTGTCTGAAGCTCCAAGAAGGAATTGACTTCAACATAACTGATCACTATGTTGAAATACCAAGACCACCTGGAGAATCTACAAATGAAACTCAATGTCCCTAACTGCGAGAAGGTTACGCACCTACCCGCAGCAAAGAAATGTCCTTCACGCAGAAAGCTATGCGCACAAAGTGATACGCACGGAACACTTAGTCTATTCTCCAGACGTAAGGAGATTACTCCCGCCCAAAAGGAAACAGTAGCGTGTTTGAGATTTTCCACTTTTTACTGTACACTAACAAAAGTACCTGAAAAAGCACACTGTAACACGAAAAGTCAACTGTCAGCCACCCTATTCTCACCAACCCCAGACCTGCATGTCCTGACCAAATCAAATCAAAATCTTTTATCCACTACTCCACTCTTAAATAAATAATAATAATTTCCATACTTTATCATCATTACACCTAGATATGAAAAGATTACAATCCCCTAAAGCAAGGGATTGTGTTCCCTTGAGTTTGACTATAAATATGTAACCTAAGTTATCACCCAAACACACTTCAAACTTCTCTCTTAAGAACTGCAAACTTGCACTAATCATCTCCCAAGCATCCGATCCTGTAACTAGGTAAGCCGAGAATATAACCTTGAGATCTACCTTCCAACCGTTATATTCTCCTATTTCTTGATCTTAATATATATACTTCTTGTTATTTAATCGTATTCTAGACCTTCAATTCCGAGGCCAACACCAAGAAAACCCGAATCTCGATTAATCCCTTAACAAGAACCACAGGTGAGTCTCACAGCCCCTATTCTCGCTGTTTTCACTGTTTTTAAACTGTTTTCGGGGCAAGGGACACGTACTTAAAACTATGTTTTATGTGATACTCTTACAAGCAATACAAGCAATTATGTGTTTAAATAATGTTTCATTATGGTGTATTTACGAGCAATGCAAACGGTATCTATGGTTTTCGATGTATGTGCGCCAGAATTCGAGTAAGTGATCACTTTACCATTGGAACTCTAAGGGTAGGGACTGCTGGTTTGATCCACCCACTCGTAGGGGTCGCACCTCTTTGCATGGACGAGTGCCTAGTATGGTCATGGGGCAGTACTATGGGTTTGAGCCCGCTCGTAGGGGTCGCGCCTCTTTGCATGGACGAGCGCCTTGTTTTCCGGCACAACGTCCGCGCGTAACCCGCGGGACGGAATTATTGATTAGCTCGTAGTGGCAGCGCCACTTTGCATGGACGAGCACATTTTCCTGAAACGTTCGCGCGTAACCCGCGGGACGGTATTATTTCGCTCGTAGTGGCAGCGCCACTTACACAGACGAGCACGGCGTTTCAGAAATATCCACGCGCAACCCGCGGGACGGTATTACTTATTTCGCTCGTAGTGGCAGCGCCACTTACACAGACGAACACAGTTCCCAGAAATGTTCGCGCGTAACCCGCGGAACGATTTTATCAGAATATGTTGATAGGACTATGTTTTACCAAGCATGTGTTTTAATGATGCTATCAGAATTATGTTTCAGAATGATTTGTATCAAGATTATGATGCAATACGATTTATCAAGTTACTAAAACTTGTGAACTCACTCAGTTTATACTGATTCAAATGTTTTTACGTGTCTTTCAGGAGATAACTAGGTAGCGCATGGAGTCACACTTAGAGCACCTCACGCTGAACATCTAAAACTAGCTTTTTGGAAGATTTTAGTTCTATCCCTTCGATGCGCGTGGTTGTACCCGCCGCGCAAGGGGATATGGCGTGGAAATCTTCAACAGTTTTTATACTTGGATGTTTTTATGTAATTTTTAAACAATGTAATGTATTTGTATTAAACATTTCATGCGCAATGAAAATCTTTGAATGTTTGCAATGGCCCGTGCTTAATTATCAATCCCCACTCGCGCGCGCCCGGCTGTTTCTGCCGCTCAGGGCCGGGTGTGACACGAAGCCATTTATGACCAAGTATTGAACCAATACGCCGCCTTCCCGCATCCAGTGGTGGAGAAGGTGGACGAAGTAGCTGCTGCTGATGATGGGTTAACTGTGCTCAAAGCGTTCCTCGAACCACCCCGTTCTTCTGACGGAGCGGGTCCAAGTGGAAGCGTCCCTGAAGCTTGATCCTGAAGATCCCTTCCCATTGCTAAGACTTGTATAGTTTTTTTCTTTTGGGCGGGTAGTTACCCGGCCATTCTTGTAATAGTTAATTTGTGAAATATAAATCTTTTTGCGTATAAGATTGTTATTTCCTTCTTTGGGTTCCTTGCTTTATAAACTTATGACTTGCATACTTAGTTTAAATTAGCAATTTTCCAAGTGTTTAGAATAAGAACCTTTGAACGTGGTTGATAGTGGGTTAAAGTTTCGCTTCCTCCTTCGTGATTGTGCGGGTGGAACCGTCACTTGCACTTGGTAGGATGGCTAAACTTTAACTTATATCTGACCTGCGTGTAGGTTTTCCTTTTCGAAATTTCTAAGGCATTAAGATAAGTTGACCTTTGAACGTGGTTGATAACAGGAAGTCTTGCTTCCTCTTTCGTGATTGTGCGGGTAGAACCGTCACTTGCACTTAGTAGGATGGCAAAACTTTACCCTTATCTGACCTGCGTGTAGGTTTTTCTTACCTTTTGAGGATAAGTTGACCTTTGAACGTGGTTGATAATAGGTGTGAAGTTTTGCTTCCTCTTTCGTGATTGTGCGGGTAGAACCGTCACTTGCACTTAGTAGGATGGCAAAACTTTACCCTTATCTGACCTGCGTGTAGGTTTTTCTTACCTTTTGAGGATAAGTTAACCTTTGAACGTGGTTGATAATAGGTGTGAAGTTTTGCTTCCTCTTTCGTGATTGTGCGGGTAGAACCGTCACTTGCACTTAGTAGGATGGCAAAACTTTACCCTTATCTGACCTGCGTGTAGGTTTTTCTTATCCTTTTTTAAGAATTTTGTTTTGAACCGTTCGACGCGCGGTTGTCGATAGGTTAGTGTTCATTTTCCTTTCATGATTCATGCGGATAGACCGGCACTTTCATTTAATGGGATAATTGAACTCTTCTCCTTCAACTGACTCTGCGTGAAGGTTTGCCACGTTATTGGGTTCGTGCGGGTAAGACCGCCTTCCCACGCAACGACTTCACGTAATGTGTGCCGTCACCAGTGTTGCATAGTTTAACCGTTCGACGCGCGGTTGCGTGAAGGTTTGTCACGTTTTTTGGGTTCGTGCGGGTAGGACCGCCTTCCCATGCAATGACGACGTAATTATGCGGTGAAAACCGGCATATTGGTTCAGAAAAGTATAAATGTAAAAATCATCAGCTTCGGTGTTCTTAAAGAGAATCATTTCCATTAGAAGTGGCTCTTGGCCTTTTCTTTACAAATTGGAATTGATTTACATGCAGACTGTGTAAATGAGCTCCCTTCCATGTTGGGATGGGAGTGCCATCGAGCCGATACGCACCTGGTTCGGGATCTCGTTCTTTACGCAGCATGTAGTCTCGATTTTGAAGCTGGAATTGATTCGTGTTTTTCCCAGCTGGGGTTCTATACGCACTCACCTGCTCAGCCTTTATTACGCCACGAGGTGCGCGAGCGTCCCATCTCTGACAAATGCTTCGACCATATCTTTTACATCTATGCATTCTTCAGTGTTGTGGCCCTTTGTCTTGTGAAAGTCACAGTATTTGCTCCGATCAGCATCGTGACGATGTCGGATTATTGGAGGCTTTGGCCATGGGAGCTCTTCAGTGGCGAATATCTCAGTGACGCTTTTGGTGAGTGGCGTCCATCTGGAGTTCCGGTGAGACTGTACATTATCCCTTCCGTCCAACCGATGTTGCAAGCCGGATGAGGTGTCAAAGTTTACCCTTGACTGCCAAATGCCTAGCTTTCGTTTTTTATTTAGTCGGGCGGTGAGGACGTTGTCTTCTCTCGTCCTCTGGGTGTAGAGGTTTGGGCTCTGGGGGAGATCTCTACCCAGTTGCTTCTCCGTTTCCGCAAAGCGTTTTGCTGCTGTCATGATGGCATCCCATGTTGATGGCATGCCATCTTTACCCGTTAAGGTGCGGATGAGCTCTGGGTCGTTCGCGCCCTGGATGAAAGCAGCGCGAACAAGATCTTCGCTGATATTACCCAGACTTAGCTTCTTTGAGTTGAAGCGAGTGATGAAGTTTGGCAGAGATTCGTCTTCCTCTCGTATGCATTTGAGGATTGTCCATTGCTCCTCGGTATACTTTCGTTGCTGGCTGAAGTGTTGGCTAAACTTCTGTTGGAAGTCTGCCCAGTCGTAGATGTGGTTGACCGGTAGACGATCGAACCATGCTCTAGCAGCCCCCACCAGCGTCATTTGGAACATGTAACACCACGTGGGTTCCGTCCAATTACTGACGGTTGCCCCCGCTATGAACCTGTTCAAATGATCGTCTGGATCAGATATACCGTCATATGTGCCTATGTTAGGCATTTGTTTGGCACTCTTTGGGGCGATTGCTTCAGCAATGTCCCTTGCAAATTTGGACGTTCCTGCATTTGCAACGTTTGGTCTGAACGTTTTAGAGAAGTCCCGTGGACTTCCACCTGTGCTTTTTGGTTTGAAGGCTTGTCCAAAATGCCTTTTCGGTTGGGATTCCGTTTCCTTACGCTTCCCTTTTGCCCTATGGCGAGGGTTCGCGTCGGAGTCGGATTCCTCCGAGTCATCCTCCCAGTATTCGAATTCGTCGGCCTGTTGCACGGAACGCAAGCGTTCGTCCAACTCAGCCTGCAATTCCTTTTGTCGTGCCTCCGCCCATGCCTTAACTTCATCGAGGGTCTGGCGGGGGAGTCTTCGTTTCTCAAACTGGATATCGGTGGATCCCAATAGGTGATCATTTACTGCACTTGCCCCAGCTTTGGTAAGTGGGGTAGTGTTCGTAAAATTTACTTCACTTGCCCCGGCTTCGGTAGCCGGGGTAGTGTTCGTAAAAACTGTGTTGCCGGTGTTCATCCCAGTAGCTGGGGTTGTGGTTACCGGAATTTCTCTAACCATCTTTGTAGAAGTTTGAAAAAACTGGAGAAAAATAAAGTTCTAGCTTTATGCACGGATGGCGCCAATGAAGAAACACTAACCGGACCCGGGCAGATTACTGGTAACCTGGGGGTTGGATAGCTGTTTCCCACGAGGGGTTAGACCCTTGGAAGATGGTTCTTCTGATAACCTGCAAAACAGACACCGTGAGCTCGTCACTGAGAAGGGGGGGGTTCCTCCTTGTGACCACCCTCCGGCGTGAGAATCAGACTAGATTGCTCTTTAAATATAAAGTATATTAAGAGATTGCTAGAGCAGATATCAGGTATATTATGATAATAATATGATAATGTAATAAGATATGATAAGATGAGATGGTCATACCATTTGTGGTATTTATAGCCGAAGGTAGGTTTCCAAAGAGGTATGGCCGGCTGCAACAGTATTCCTGTTCCACCAACAGTAGCCTACGCACGTGCCCTGCTGGTAGTTGGTGGGTAGGTAGCGGCTGATAGTGACCAGGCCTGCTGTATACTATTCCTGTTCCACCAACTGACGGCTACGCACGTGGTATGGCAAGTAGTTGGTGAGTAGGCAGCGGCTAATAGTGATACAGTACAGGAGCATGCTGCTCGCCATACTGTATCAGTGAGCTGTCGTATCTCTGATCAGATCTTTCGCCCATACCTCGTCAGGTACAGTAAAAGATCCTTCAGTATACGGACTGGCTTATTTGGGCGGGAGTATTCCCCCTCCCGCCTCTGTGCGGGATTGCTCCCGGCTTGGCTCATTCCTTCAGGTGACACTGAATGATCGAGAGCTAAGTGCCTTGTGCGTGTAGCCATGCTGCGCGGGTGGCCTTCCCTAATGGCTTGTATCCGAGGCTGCGGGGACAGGCGGAGTCCTTCACCATTGGGAGGCATTTCCTGCGGGACCAGCTTGCGTACTGCGCGTAAGGACGTCACGTCTCTGAGCATGGTTGGTCCTGCGGATCCAGTTGGTCTCTGCGCAGACGTCCCTGTTTAAGGTGAGTCTTGCGGGTCCAACTGGGCTCTGCTGGGACCTACCTCTTCACTCTATCTCACCAAGCTTGATGATCTTGTGAAGTTTTAACATATCTCTAACCGAAAAGCCGAATATGGGAGCTATCTTGCACCATCGACTAATATAATCCCACACAATAGTCGACACAAAACAACCTGTGGTTATATGATCAGCCGACTCCCTCCCCACCTCACATAAAGCGCACTCAATAGAAGGAACCGATAAAATCCTTCTTTCAAGCGCGCCCCTCGTAAGAATTCTATTCATCTCGGGCCTCCAAACATGAATATTACATTTTGCCGGTTATCTACTTATCTTTGTCTATGTGACTTGATTAAAAATAAAAATAAAAAGAAAATACAAAAATATTCAGAAAGAGATTTTGGTATGTCCATGATAAAAAAAACACATTTAAAAGGAAGGTATGTGTGTCCCCACAAAACAAAACTCGTCGACAAAAGGAAGGTATGTGTGTCCCTACTAAACAAAACTCGTCGATGGCGGCACATGTGTTTAAGACGAAACGGCGAGGTTTTTTTCTCAACTAGAAGACGACGTCTGTTGCTAAAAAAGTTGATCCGAATTATTTGGTAAACAGTAGGTCGGCCGACATAAACTTTTATTCCCGTATTGATCGGGACACGTGCTTTCAACTTTTTTGTTGGGACGCGTAGCGTTTTTTGGTCGGAACGTATTGATTTTTTAGATTTTTGGTCGGGGGCGCATGTATTTCTCAAGCTTTTTGTCAGGTCACCTTGTGTTTGAACGAAAAAACTCATCGTAATAACTAAACAACATGTTGTTGACGATGTGTTGTGAGGAAACATAACTGGAATTCGATTTTAAGGAAGAAAACTACAATCTCTCGCTCAAAAAGAAATATTTTGATATTCTTCCTAAAATTATCTTTGTTTTAAATTTTGTTATTAATATCTTATAACCTGTTAACATTTCATTTTTTAATATTTCTCTCTATTCAATTAAATAACATTTTTTTAATTAACTTTTAGTATTATATTTATATGTTCTACTCACAAAAGAATTACAGGAGGGAATAGTTCACAAATATTAAAAATCATAATATTCGATTAATATATATTTTTAAAATGTGTGTGGCTTACCAACTCAACTAAAGTGAATTGATTATCATTTTATATATAGTTGTATTTGTGAATAATGAAAAGTGTGAAGAATGAGATGGAGTGAGTATTTTTAAATGTTTATCTCGTATTTTAAATACAAAATATTATATAGACATCAATATTAGAGTTCTAAGCATATCTTTTGATCACACTCACTAATGAGCGTAATTGGTTAACGGTGTTGAGCAATGTTTTGTTATCATTCCAATTATTACCATTTATTATATTATTAGACACGTAATTTTTATTTAGTCATATTGTCTTAAAACATTTCAACATTTAACAATTGTGAATGTCGAACATAACTCCAGCTCATGACTGGGGAGTGCAACATTCGTATGTTGTTATTAAATCCACTCGATTGCAAAAAAATAAAATAAAATTCACACATAACAAAACTATCAGTAGGGTTAAGTGAGAGTGTAATGTAGGCAAACCATACATATATCCCTGCCTCCCAATATATTCCACCCAGAAGGTATTGGGTTACTCCTACAGCACGTCCTTGTACAGTGCTTAAAGCTCTCGGCTGCAAGAGCAACTTTTAACATACAAACATGAAAGGTATATTAGAAACATATAACATCTATCTAACATGAATCTTTATAATAAAAACAATATATGCATGAGAATAACTAACAATATAACATTAGTAAACCATCAATAACTTAAAAACTGTAAAGAAATATAACAATAACAGATAAAATATCGTAGGAAAACAATGGCGATAGGAAGGTAGCATGCGAAGGCCATTAAAAATCTAAAAAAATCTAAGTTCACAAGACAAAATTGTAAACCCCCCCCCTACTCCACCCCTTCCCCACACATCTCAGGTCGGTTTGGGCTACATCTACCCCTCGGGAAATCACACGAGGGATGTTCCATATTTTGGTGTTGAATTATACGGCTGTGCGAGTGGCGATGCTCCCGAATACAACCGAACTCACCAATCCCTCCCATAGCAGCTTCATACGGGGACATTCTTGAAACTCAAACTTAGATAAAAGTTCAAAATTGCAACTCCACATGTATATAAAAAATCAAATAAATCTAACTACTATGTTAAAGCAACACATAGTTTCCACATTGCCTTTAATTAAGCTATCCATATATGATTCCACCTCAACAATTTCCAAAATTATAATTTACACCTAATAAGCTATTTAATTTTGGAGTTTTTTTTACCAAAATGGGTGAAGGGGAAAAATTATTTACCAATATAGGTTATTTTGAAAGTATTTACCTAAATAGGGATTCTTTTTTCTCTTTCCTTTTTGTTAAATTATTTTTTATTCTAGGGTAGGAAAGAAAAAAGAAAAACAAAAAAAAGTACCAAAAACGATTTTGATGAAATACAGCAACGTTTTTAATAGTCTCGTCTAACATTGATTCTTTTTATCTTTTATTTTCAATATTTTCGAGCAACTAACTATAGTTTTAACTTTTTTTTTTTAACTAACTTATTATAAAAAAAATTTTATAATTTTTTCGCCAATACAAATCTCAACCTTTTAAAGACATAAAATACAAGAATTAAACTACATATTATAATAATAAAAAGAACCAACGGTGGACCAAAACAAATAGAAGAATATACCATATATAAGAATGAAGTCCTCATGCCTGCTAGGCTGCTATTTGTCCTATTAAAAAAAATAGGACTAGTGCTTAAGAAATAAGAATAGTGCTTAAGAATATAAGAAAATTTACGGGGGAAATTGAATCAAATCATGCATGAAAAAATGAACATGAAAATCGATTTAAAAACCTGAAGATGTATGAATATCAAACCTGGGATTTGTGACTGAAGAACCGAGATTGAGATTGAGAGCAACGAAAATCGATTATGGATAGACTCATAGAAGAACTTGATCGTTCGTTCGGTTTCTACATCTTCGTCTGTGGAGGTTTTTTATTTTTCTAACCCTAGAGTTAAAAAGAATTTAATAAAAAGGAGAGAGAAAAGAAAAAAATCTCTATTTTGGTAAATATTTTCAAAACAACCTATATCGGTAAATAATTTTTCCCCTCCACCCATTTTGGTAAAAACTCTTTAATTTTGATATACCTATTTATACTATTAAAACAAAATGATTCTTCCATAAGATATGTTATTATGAATGCTTAAGATAAAAATATGTTGTATTAAGCATATTTTTAGACATATAAATATATTTTAATATACTTTTGAGACAACAATGTATGTTATTACGTATATTATAAAATTTGACTTTTTTATTGTATTTTTTTAACCACCTGTATATTACACGGGCTATAACATAGTAAAACAAATAATACCAAAAGAAAATATACAATAGCCGTAGAAACAACACAGAATAAAGATGATCCGCAAAAGAACAACATATGGCTATGATAAAGAGTGATTCTCTTTCTAAAAGAAAACACCTTTCCTATTCTTTTTTTTCACAATGTTATAATGTAGCATTTAAAATATCAATCATGGTAATTTATTAAACACCTATAACTTTTTTCATCACTAAAATGCAAGCACAAATCATTAAATATTTTACATACCATCTTTTTCAAGTGCAACAATATCATATATTGCTCCTTGGGTTTTATCATCATCATCGTACTCAGTATATCCCACAAATAGCAAAGCTATGGTAGGGTCTGAGAAGGATAAGATATAGACAGCCTTATCTTTACGAGAGGCTGCTTCCGGTGAGATCCCCGGCTCGATAGTAGTTTTGCATCAAGCCTTGAACTAAGGCACATAACACTCAACCATCGGGACACCGAGCGATTGGTGCATGTACCATTGTCTTTCGACTATCAACGCCACTACATGATGCCTGATTAACCCGCCACTTTTAACGTTATATGCGCGGATCGCAAGCTGGGCGCCGACCTTGGGCAATCACATCACTCACTATTCAACACATACCATCCCACCATATTTTCATTTCCCTCAAAACCCTCACTATAAAATCAAACCATAATTTCAATTTCAATATCCGCCATGGAAGCTCTTTCAAGCTCTGCAATTCTCACTCCTTGTCAACAATCACATCACTCTAAGATACGTACGGCTTCTCTCCGAACTAACTTATCACTTCCGAAAACCACGCATCTCGCCGCCGTTGCTCGTCAAGCTTCAGGTGACGCTGACGACGATCAACATCAACGACAGCAGCTTCATAATATCTTCGATTTTAATCCTCAAGAAGCTGAGGCTTCGTATTCGGTACTGTTTAAGCTTTTATTACTATTATTATTATTATTATTATTATTATTATTATTATTATTATTATTATTATTATTATCTGTTTGTTAAGTGTGAGAATTTGGTGCCTGTTTTGCTGTTTATAAGCTCCGATGGCAGCTGACACGTGTTATTTGTGGTCAATGACTATTATTATTATTATTATTATTATTATTATCATTATTATTATTATTATTATTATTATTATTATCTGATTCTGTTAGTTAAGTGTGACGCACGTGTAATTTGTGGTTACTGATTATGTATTGAAGAAACACTAAGTAACCCCGGGCAGATTATAGGTAATCTGGGGGCCAGGTAATGTTTCCCACGAAGGTTAGGTCCAGCAGAGTAAGTTGTACTTCAGGGAACCTGCAAAACAGACACCGTAAGCTCGTCACTGAGAAGGGGGGGTTCCTCCTTGTGACCACCCTCCGGCGTGAGAATCAGTCTATATTGCTCTTTGAATATAAAAGTATATGAATACTATAAGAGCAGTTATCAAGTAAGTTATACGAGATTGTAGATGATCTTACCATTCCAAGATATTGGAGTATTTATAGCCGAAGGTAGGTTTTCTAGAAGGTACAGCCGGCTGAATAGTATTCCTGTTCAACCAACAGTGGATTACGCACAGGCCATACTGGTTGGTGGGTAGGTTACAGCCAACAGTAATAAAGTCGGCTGCACTATTCCACCAACTGTAGACCATGCACGTCCCACTGACTGTGGATTGTACGCAGGCCATGCTGGTTGGTGAATAGGTTACGGCCAACAGTAATACTATTCCACCAACTGTAGGCTGCGCCTGCTCCACAGTGAGGGTTGGTGAGTAGGCAGCGGCTAATAGTGACAAACAGTACTAGAGGGTGCTCCTCCTCGCACTGTTGTCGGTGAGCTGTCACCCTGTGATTGGCTCATGGGCTGTTCTGGTCAGATCGTCTGTCCTATCCATACCTTGGTAGGTATGGTACAAAAGATCTTTCAGAATCAGACTGGCTCATTTGGGCGGGATTGTTCCCGCCTTGCTCATGCCTTCATGTGACTGCTGAAGTAGCTAGTCTTGTACGTGTAGCCCTGCTGTCTGCGGGTAGCCTTCCCTGATGGCTTGTATCCGCAACTGCGGGAACAGGCGGGGTACTTCACCATTGGGAGGCTTTCCCTGCGTGTACAGCTTGCGTACTGCGCGTAAGATTCTATGAGCATGGTGGGTCCTGCGGGAGCAGATGGCCTTTGCGCAGACAACCCTGTTCAAGGTGAGTCTTGCGGGACCAACTGGTCTCTGCTGGGACCTACCTCTTCAAGTCCCCCCAGTCCAATGTTCTTCTCATGCGTGTTTAATAAAGTGAGGTGAACTTTTGGACTTAAGCAAAGGGTTTTGAAAAGGGTTTTGTAAGGTTTTCCATGGGAAGTCCTTGTCACTTGCAGAAATGCCCGAGTTTCCTGCTTGGTCTTTGGGTATGATGCGGGTAGGTCTGTAACCTCCTCGCAAGTCAGGAGCATTGAGTCCCGGTTGTATGTATTTTCCATGAGGTTTTGGTAGTTTCGAACATAGTGATCAATTATGTTAAGACCACCAATTCCATCTTGGAGCTTCAAACAACGTAGTTCTCGACGCTCCCGCTATGCGGGGATGTTATTTCCGTCTCCGCAAGCATTGCCCAGAAGATCCTTCTTGGTTTCAATTCCCAGCGGAGCGCTAGGTATGTGAAGGGTTTTGCCTTAACACTGTACCTGCGCTCGTCTTACGGTTACTTTACTTCCAAGGTATTCCTGGCGTCAATTCCCTGCGGGTGCTAGGTATGTGAAGGATTTTGCCTTTACACTGTACCCGCACCCGTCTTATAGTTACTTGGTTGCCGAGGAATACTTGGCTTCAATTCCCTGCGGGTGCTAGGTATGTGAAGGGTTTCGCCTTAACACTGTACCCGCATCCGTCTTATGGTTACTTGTTTGCCAAGGTTTTCTTGGCTTCAATTCCCTGCGGGTGCTAGGTGTGTGAAGGGTTTCGCCTTAACACTGTACCCGCATCCGTCTTATGGTTACTTGTTTGCCAAGGTTTTCTTGGCTTCAATTCCCTGCGGGTGCTAGGTGTGTGAAGGGTTTCGCCTTAACACTGTACCCGCATCCGTCTTACGGTTACTTGTTTGCCAAGGTAAGGGGGGATTTTCCCGCTTACTTCTTAATATTTTCGAATTTTGAATTTTGAAATTCGAAGAGTTGGTGAAAAGATAAGAACAGTCCAAACCTCTGAAACGTCGCGCGACAGTTTCTTCTGACTGTGTCAGGACGTGCAGGAAGTTATGGTGACGTGACAGAACATGGTCATTCCAGTCGCTTTTTCAGGCGCGTGGGCGTGATTTTTCTGGCGCGTGGCCGCGAAATTACTGGCACACGTCCTTTCAACAGCTGTTGCCAGCCTGCTTTTTGCCACGTGTCATAGTTTCATTGCACCTTTGATTTCTCTCTCCTCCGCATTAAATTCACCGCATTAATTGCGATTACTATATAAAGGGGAAGAGAGTTATCTGTAATTCACACTTTCACCTTTCTTCTTCTTCTCAAGTAATTTCCGGCAAATTTTTCTGTTCAGTAAAGCCTTACTCTGAAATCTTTTTCTTTTTTCCACCATGTCTTCTCATGATACTGATGATCAGAAGACTGCTGGCGAATGCCAGTGTTCTCTTCCTGTCGATCTGTACCAGTATATCGTCAGGAAGTTCATGCTCGAGTCTCTCGAGCCTGAGTTTCCTGAACCCCACCATACTGTGTACGATGCCCCTAGTGGCAAGATCGGGGTTTATGCTGCATTCTTTGTCTACGGAAACCTTAGGTTTCCGTTGACAAAGTTTGTGTACCGTGTCCTGGAGAGGCACGGTGTGCACCTGACAGAGGTGCACCCCATGGCCATTGCCAAGGTCCGGCACTTTGAGTGGGTGTGCCGGATACTGGGCCTTGAGCCCTTTGTTGACCGTCTGATGACCTTCTACACTTGGAGGTGCATCCAGGGGTGGTACACTCTTACAACCCGTATAAAGGGTTTAAAGATTTGTACCACCGAGCGGAGTCTTCGCTCATGGAGAAGAGAGTTCTTCTTCATATCCGCTCGCGCCGTCCCCATCGCCATGAAGTTTAAGAATGGCCAGGCGCTTCCGAACCTTCCCGCCCTTAACTACGAGGAGGCGGAATGGTTTTCGAAGATATCCCGGGTCCAGTCCCCGGTTTTCCGTTTTCCGGAGTCGGCGATGGTGATGCTGGGGATGAGCCGGGTGTGGAAGGCGGCGAATGCGGATAAGGTTCCGATCGTCCTTGAATATGGTTCGAACTCTACCCCTTATGGTATGTCTTGTTTCTTTTTTGCTGACTACGATTTTTTCTAACTTTCTTGTTGATTTCAGAGGGTAACGATCTTCAGTCGCTCCTGAATCCGCGGGAGGAAGATGGTCCTGCGCGGATGGGTACTCGTGCTCTGGACGAGAACGAGTTGCCCATCCTCGAGCAGACTGCGGGTCGGTTCGTGGAGGTTTACCCGCCAGGCCAAGAGATCCTGAGCCACCGTCGGCCAGGTAAGCCTATCTTCTACCCTGAACCTCTCAAAGCTGTGCCTGCTGCTGGAGTTCATGACATTTCTTCTTCTGAGGAATCCGCAGAAGGTCCTCCACTGGTGCGGAAGAGAAAGGCTGCCGTCGCGAAGGGCAAGGAGAAGGTGGCCTCTACGGCCGACCCGGTAGTCCTATCTGACTCGGAGTCAGATAATGCAGAGGTGGCGGGGAAGCCCGGTGGTGAAGAGACCACCGCTCCGGAGGCTGCAGGTGTCACCTCCGAGGAGGCAGCGGCAACGACGGTTACCGGTGTCAAGAGGCCGGCTCCATCGGGTTCGCCTCCGCTCGTCCGTGCGTTCAAGCTCAAGAAACCCCGTAAGTACCCCCATAATTCTTGTCTAGATTTGTTGTTTAAAATAAATTTTTCTAACACTTTTGCTTGTGTAGGTGTGGATGTTGACGCATTCCAGGGTGGAGTTGGAGCAAGTATTCCCCCGCCAATGACGGTAGGCTCGGTCAGCCTTCCCGAGGCATCGACCCAGGCGTCTACGCCTGCTTCCGCTGGTTCCAGCCTTCCTGAGGCTGTTCCAGCTGAGAAGGTGTCTCCGCCGGCCGTGAGTGCAATTTTTACAGCATCTTTCACGGAGCCGGCGGTTACTGTTGCTGAGGAGGTGGCGCCAACCATGGCTACCACAGCGGCTGCCACTATACCTGCGCCACCGGCACCGACGGCCGGACCTTCAGGTATGCGCCAGGCTTCCCGCCGATCTATGCCACCTTCCCGTCTGCCTGACCTGTTGGATGGATTTCCTTTAGGTTCAGGTGATGGGTTTGGCGGCTATCGGCCTGTTATTGACCCTACAGGTACGTAGGGTTCTTTTTCCTTTACATATTTTTATCATCTTTTCCTAACTGCCTTTGTTTCTTTTGCAGTGTCGGATTCCAATGAAGTGTATGTTCCAAGATGGAACATACGCCGAGGAACAACCCTTCGCACCCCTGTGGAGTGCGTGGACTGGGCTCGCCACGCTGCTCCTCATGGTGCGTTGGGGGAAGCCATGGCTAGCTACCAAGAGGGTAGGCTAACCAATGAGCTTCGGGTTCTCCAGGCCCGAACGCAGCCCCGCGTCGAGCTGCTTTGTCGTGAAAACGACAAGTTAAAAGCAGCTCGCGCCAAAGATATATCTGAAGCGCGGGCTCTTCGGGAGGAGAACCGGCAGTTGGCCGCTGCCGCAGCCGAGAAGGAGAAGGCATTCAAGGCCCTTGAGGTTGAAGTCCAGGCGCGACTCGAGGCCCGCTCCAAGGCTGCCCAAGCTGTGAATGAACAGCTTCGGCTGGCCAAGGAGACTGCGCGAAACTCAACTGAGAGGGCTGCCAAGGCTGAAGCTGTTGCTGAGCCACTTCGCGAAGAGAATGAGCAGCTTAAATGCAAATTAAAGGCTCTTCAGCATGCTCATGACGCCTTGGCAATGGAAGATGCCAAAAAGCTGCAGGAGATCCTTGACCAGAGGGGGGTGCTTGACCGTACTGAAAGGAAACTCAAAAGCGTCGAAGAAGCTGCCGCCAAGGAAGTTCAACTTGCCAACCTTGATAAAAGCGGAGCCGAACGTGCTTGTAAAGAAAGTCAAGCTACCCTCCAATGGTTGCTTCGAGAAGCGTTGCCTCAGGTATCCTCTTTTTCTTTACGCTTTCTGCTCGTAATTAGAAGATGTTCTAAGTATTCTTTTGTAGGTTGTGCGTCAGGTCCTCTCAGAGACCTCTTACGACGATGCAATGAGCGCAGCCCTCAACGCTTCTCATGAGGATGGGCAGAAGACTGGCTTCCTGCTTGGTCTAGGGTTTGCTGAGAGAGGCTTTCCGCCCTCCAACTTCCCTTTATTCAATGTTAATACTGAAGCTGCTTATGACCAAGCTGTGAATCAGTACGCTGCCTTCCCGCATCCAGTGGTGGAGAAGGTGAATGAAGTCGCTGCTGCTGATGATGGGCTAAACATCCTTAAGGCTTTCCTTGGGCAGCCGCGCTCTGATGGTGCTGGCCCAAGCGGAGGTGGCCCTGAAGCCTGATCCTGAAGATCCCTTCCCGCTGCTAGGATAGACTTAGCTTTGTATAGATTTCTTTTAGGCGGGTAGTTACCCAGCCATTCTTGTAATTGATTGTGAAATATTAATCTCTTTGCGTATAAGATTGTTATTTCCTTCCTTGGGTTCCTTGCTTTATAAACTTATGACTTGCATACTTAGTTTGATTTAGCAATTTTCCAAGTGTTTAGAATAAGAACCTCTGAACGTGGTTGATGATGGGTTAAAGTTTCGCCTCCTCCCTCGTGATTGTGCGGGTAAAACCGTCACTTGCACTTGGTAGGATGGCTAATCTTTACCCTCTATCTGACCTGCGTGTAGGTTTCCTTTTCGAAATTTCTAAGGCATTAAGTTAAACCTTTGAACGTGGTTGATAATGGACTAAAGTTTTCGCTTCCTCTTTCGTGATTGTGCGGGTGTAACCGTCACTTGCACTTAGTAGGATGGCTTTAACTTCAGACCTATATCTGACCTGCGTGTAGGTTTTTCTTCTTTTTTAAGTGTTCATAAGTTAACCTTTTAACGTGGTAGATGGTAAGTTAAGTTTGGCTTCCTTGTTCGTGATTGTGCGGGTAAGACCGTCACTTGCACTTACAAGGATGTCTAAACTTTACCTTCATCTGACCTGCGTGTAGGTTTTCCTTAGAACTTTTTAACATTTTGGCGTTGTGTTTATGCGGGTATTGCCGCCTTCCACACGCAACTACTTCTTCCCGTAAGGGAAGTTCATAGGTTACAAGCTATCAATACATCATGAAAGGAGAATCATTTCCATTAGAAGTGGCTCTAGGCCTTTTCTTTACAAGTTGGAATTGATCTACATATAACATTTGCGTAATTGAGCTCCATTCCATGTTCTAGGGATGGGAGTGCCATCGAGCCTTTCGAGCCGGTACGCGCCCTTTCCCAGAACTTCTTTGATGATGTATGGCCCTTCCCAAATCGGGGCCAACTTTCCTGGGCGTTGTTGGTTCGAAGCCTCGTTGTTACGCAGTATGTAGTCTCCTTCCTTGAAGTTGCAGAGTTTTACCCGCGTGTTGTAGTACTTTTGCATTTGTCGTTTGTAGTTTTCTTCACGCACGGCGGCTAAGTCTCTGCGCTCTTCGGTTAGCATAAGGTCTAACCGTCTTTCCGCATCATTGTCTTCTGGTTGGATTAAGACCCTTGGTGAGGGTAAACCGATTTCGACTGGGATCATGGCTTCAGTGCCATAAGTGAGACTGAACGGGGTTTCTCCCGTACTGGTCTTCTTCAGCGTTCTGTTTGCCCAAAGGACGTGCGGAAGCTCGTCCACCCAGCCGGATCTGTGTTCCAAGAGTCTTTTCTTGATGCCTTCGACGATGCTCTTGTTTGCTCTTTCTACCTCACCGTTACCTTGCGGGTGTGCCACTGAGGTAAAGGTGTGGGTGATTTGAAGTTCTTTCAGCCACTGCTGTAGCTTCTTGTCAGCAAAGTTGGTGCCATTGTCGCTTACCAAATTCTGTGGAAGTCCAAAACGACAAATAATAAATTCCCAAATAAATTTTTTGATATGCTTTGCGGTTGTTTGGGCTAAAGGTTTCGCTTCTATCCATTTGGTGAAGTAGTCAATGGCCACTACTAGGAACTGAACATTCCCAGCTGCTGTTGGAAATGGGCCTGTCACGTCAATGGCCCACTTCTGAAATGGCCATGAGGAAGTGACAGGAACAAGTTCATTTTTCGGGCGATGCGTGTTGGGTGCGTAAAGCTGACAAGATCTGCATTTTCTGATGTATGCCAACGCGTCCATATGCATACCCGGCCAGAAGTATCCCGCGTTGTTTAGCTTGGCTACCACAGCGCGGGGGCCTGCGTGTACTCCCCAGATGCCTTCGTGAACCTCCCTTAGGAGGTAGTCAGCATCTTGGTTGTCCACGCATCTTAACAATGGGCCAAGAAAGTTACGTCTGTAAAGGGTGTCATTGACCAGCTGATAATTCAGTGCTTTACAGCGTAGTTTTCTTGCCTGTGACTTCGACTCTGGTAACGTTCCTGCTTCAAGGTATTTTATTATTGGGGTCATCCATGTTTCTGTACCGGTTTGGATGACACAAATTTCCTTGTGCGGGACTGATGGTGTTTCGAGGAGTTCCACGCGGATGTCCTTACCCAAGTGGGTGAAGGCCAGTGATGCAAGCTTGCTTAACGCATCCGCAGATTTGTTTTCGCTGCGCTTGACATGTATCACTTTACAATCGTTAAAATCGCGCATGATGGCTTTGGCCTGGGCAAGGTACAGGGCCATTGTGTCGTTTACAGCCGTGTACGTCCCGTTTATTTGGTTTGCCACTAGCATGGAATCTACATGGGCTTCCAAATTTTTTACACCCATTTTACGCGCAATCCTCAATCCGGCCAGGAATGCTTCATATTCAGCTTCGTTATTCGTACTTGGGAAATCCAGCCGAATAGCATAAGTATATTCCTGGCCTGCTGGGTTTGTTAATTTTAACCCTGCGCCTGAACCCTCGTTACTAGCTGCTCCATCAGTATAGAGTCGCCAGACCTCATCGATTTCGTGTGCTGGGGAGGGTTGAACCTCCTCCTGGCACTCTTTCTCCCGCGCAGCGGGGACTTCGGCAATAAAATCAGCCAGGACCTGGCCTTTAATGGCTGGTCTCGGCTTGTATTGAATCGCATATTCTCCCAATTCAATTGCCCATTTGGCTAGGCGTCCCGATAACTCGGGTTTGCCTAGAACATTTGAGAGTTTGAAGTTGGTGAGAATAGTGATTGGGTGACCCTGGAAATATCGTCTCAACCTGCGTGAAGCGTGTATAAGTGCCAAGACCAGTTTTTCCAGGGTAGAGTACCGGGTTTCCGCGTCTGCCAGCACGCGGCTAACATAATAGATTGGCATCTGGATGCCTTTTCGTTCTACAAGCAGGACTGCCCCGGTTGCTCTATCTGTTGCGGAGAGGTATAGGATTAACTCCTCTCCCGCTTGTGGTGCTGTGAGTGTTGGGAGTTCGATCAGGCGTGATCGAATCTCCTGGAAAGCTGCTTCCGCTTCTGGTGTCCAGCGGAAGTGCGTTTTCTTTAAACAATTTCTTAGTGTTGACACAAAAGGGAACGACCTATCCGCATGGTTTGCCAAAAAGCGGTTAAGCGCGACTAGTCGTCCATTAAGTGTTTGAGCCTGTTTTATGGTGGTAGGTGATTCCATTTTGACAATGGCTTCGACCTTTTCAGGGTTCGCTCTGAAGCCATCTTTAGTAATAATGACCCCTAAGAACTTCCCTTCTTCCACCCCAAATGAACACTTGCTCGGGTTGAGCTTCATGTTTATCTTTCTGAGCGTGTTGAAAGTTTCCTCAATGTCTTTCAACATCGTCTCTGGCTCGGGGCTTTTGATGACCAAATCATCCATATAGACTTCCAAGTTTCTCCCAATTTGGGCGTGAAACTCTTTGTCCATTAGTCGTTGGTACGTGGACCCCGCGTTCTTAAGTCCGAACGGCATCATTTTATAACAAAATGTGCCATCGGGCGTCCGAAAGGCGGTTTTGTCCTGGTCATCCACAGCCATGTGGATTTGATGGTACCCCTTATACGCATCCAAGAAGCATTTAAGGCGAAATGGTGCCACCGAATCCACCTTGAGATCAATTTCTGGCAACGGATAACAATCTTTGGGGCATGCTTTATTCAAATCTTTGAAATCTATGCACATGCGCCATTGTTTGTTATTCTTCGGTACCATTACGGGATTTGCAACCCATGTTTGATATTTGCTAACGCGCACGATGCCCGCATCAAGGAGTTCCTTGACTTGGGTTCTGCACGCGTTGGTTTGCTCGGGCCCCATTACTCTGCGCTTTTGTACGATCGGCGTTACGGCCGGATCGCATTTGAGCTTATGCTCTGCCTTTCCCCGGGGTACACCAGTCATGTCGGCTGGTGTCCACGCGAAGATGTCTGCGTTTCGCTGCAGTAAGCGCTTGAGTAAGGTGCGTGTTGGATCAACAATTGTCGGGCCAATGGTAACGGCCTGATCGGGATATTTCCCATTGAATGCCCACTGTTCAGGCTCAGTGATGGTTTGTTTGGCCATCTTCGGTTTGGGTTTAGAGGAGACAGATGCGATGCATACCTGGGGAATGCCCGTGATCATCGCTACGCCTTCAGTTGTTGGCCATCCCATCATGCCGTGGACTGAGGATACCACAGCGTTGAATCTTGCCATCCCGTCTCTCCCGAATAGGATGTCATACGTATGATGTGGTTTTTTCATCACAACAAAATCCACATCCTCCGTGCGTGAATAATTCCCATCAGTGAGAGTGACGGGGAAAGATAGGATGCCCAAGGGAGTGTTCATGCTGCCGTCAAACCCTTCCATTGAAGCGTAGACCGTCTCCAGGCGTTCCTTGTCTTCATCATCGAGCTTGTCGAAGAACTGCCTGTACATCACTGTCGACGATGCGCCATTGTCAACGAGGGTGCGGGAGGTGATGTAGTGCCCCAGCTGGCTTTTAATGACAATGGGGCCTTCTTTGTTTGGGCCTCCCGGCACTCGCGGGAAGCGCACTTCTGCTTCCTTCCATGCGCATGGTTCGGTCATTGGTCTCTTTCTTCCTCTGACCTTACCATGGACCATGTTGATGCTAATGTCGACGGGCTTCCGTCCGTTACCCCTGTACCTGTTGTCGTTCCTTCCTCCCTTCTTGATAGATGCCACGAGGTGTGCGAGCCTCCCATCCTTGACGAATGTCTCGACGATGTCCCTCAAGGATGTGCACTCCTCAGTGCTATGGCCCTTTGTCCCATGGAAGTCACAAGACTTGCTTTGATCCGCATTGGGTTTCTGTCGGATCACTGGAGCTTTTGGCCATGGCAGTTTTTCCGTGGCAAATATCTCCGTGACGCTCTTGGTGAGTGGCGTCCAGCGGTTTTTCCGGTTCAAAGGGTGCGTTTTGTCCCTTCCGCCAACCAGAGGGCGAGAGCTTGAGGGGGCGTCAAAGTTTATCCTTGACTGCCAAATACCTTGCCGCCTCTTTTTGTTTAGCCGGGCGGTTCTTACATTATTCTCCCTTGTCCTCTGCGTGTAGAGGTTTGTATTGTGGGGGAGATCTCTTCCCAGCTGTTTCTCTGTTTCGGCAAAGCGCTTGGCTGCCGTCATTATGGCATCCCACGTGGATGGCATACCGTCTTTACCCGTCAGAGTGCGGATGAGTTCTGGGTATTCAGCGCCCTGAATGAAAGCGGCGCGAACGAGGTCTTCACTGATGTTGCCCAGACTCACCTTCTTGGAGTTGAAGCGGGTGATGAAGTCCAGTAAGGATTCATCCTCTTCTCTGACACAGTTGAGGATCGTCCACTGCTCCTCAGTGTGTTTCCTCTGTTGACTAAACTGTTGACTGAACTTGTTCTGGAAGTCTGCCCAGTCATAAATGTGGTGGACCGGTAAACGGTCGAACCATGCTCTGGCTGCTCCTACCAGAGTCATCTGGAACATGTAGCACCACGTGGGTTCCGTCCAGTTACTGACGGTTGCCCCCGCAATGAACCTGTTCAGATGGTCATCTGGGTCGGATAGACCATCGTATGTGCCAATATTGGACATTTGTTTGGCACTCCTCGGGGCGATTGCTTCTGCAATGTCCCTTGCAAATTTTGACCTTCCTGCGTTTGTAGCAGTAGGTCTAAAGGCCTTGGAGAAGTCACGCTCGCTTTTTTCTGTGACTGGTTGGAATGCTTCCCCAAAATTCCTTTTTGGCTGGGGATCCGTTTCCTTACGCTTCCCTTTCGTCCTATGGCGAGGGTTCGCGTCGGTGTCGGAGTCTTCCCCCTCGCCGTCTGAGTACTCGTACTCACTACTCATGTTGAGGTGCTGGCGAGTACTACCGAATTCCTCAGCTTGTTGGACTGAACGCAAGCGTTCGTCCAACTCAGCCTGAAATTCTCTTTGACGTGCCTCGGCCCATGCCTTCACTTGATCAAGTGTTTGGCGAGGGGCTCGAGGTCGTTTTTCCAGCTGGGCATCAGTGAATCCCAGTGGAATATTTACTCCACTTGCCCCTACATGAGTGACTGGGGTAGTGTTCGTAAAATGTATTTCACTTGCCCCAGCTTGGGTGGCTGGGGTAGTGTTTGTAAACATTGTGTTGCCGGTGTTTACCCCAGTGGCTGGGGTTGTGGTTACCGGAATTTCTCTAGTCATCTTGGGAGTTTTGAAAAACTGGAGAAGGATGTAGTTCTAGCTTTATGCACGGATGGCGCCAATGAAGAAACACTAAGTAACCCCGGGCAGATTATAGGTAATCTGGGGGCCAGGTAATGTTTCCCACGAAGGTTAGGTCCAGCAGAGTAAGTTGTACTTCAGGGAACCTGCAAAACAGACACCGTAAGCTCGTCACTGAGAAGGGGGGGTTCCTCCTTGTGACCACCCTCCGGCGTGAGAATCAGTCTATATTGCTCTTTGAATATAAAAGTATATGAATACTATAAGAGCAGTTATCAAGTAAGTTATACGAGATTGTAGATGATCTTACCATTCCAAGATATTGGAGTATTTATAGCCGAAGGTAGGTTTTCTAGAAGGTACAGCCGGCTGAATAGTATTCCTGTTCAACCAACAGTGGATTACGCACAGGCCATACTGGTTGGTGGGTAGGTTACAGCCAACAGTAATAAAGTCGGCTGCACTATTCCACCAACTGTAGACCATGCACGTCCCACTGACTGTGGATTGTACGCAGGCCATGCTGGTTGGTGAATAGGTTACGGCCAACAGTAATACTATTCCACCAACTGTAGGCTGCGCCTGCTCCACAGTGAGGGTTGGTGAGTAGGCAGCGGCTAATAGTGACAAACAGTACTAGAGGGTGCTCCTCCTCGCACTGTTGTCGGTGAGCTGTCACCCTGTGATTGGCTCATGGGCTGTTCTGGTCAGATCGTCTGTCCTATCCATACCTTGGTAGGTATGGTACAAAAGATCTTTCAGAATCAGACTGGCTCATTTGGGCGGGATTGTTCCCGCCTTGCTCATGCCTTCATGTGACTGCTGAAGTAGCTAGTCTTGTACGTGTAGCCCTGCTGTCTGCGGGTAGCCTTCCCTGATGGCTTGTATCCGCAACTGCGGGAACAGGCGGGGTACTTCACCATTGGGAGGCTTTCCCTGCGTGTACAGCTTGCGTACTGCGCGTAAGATTCTATGAGCATGGTGGGTCCTGCGGGAGCAGATGGCCTTTGCGCAGACAACCCTGTTCAAGGTGAGTCTTGCGGGACCAACTGGTCTCTGCTGGGACCTACCTCTTCATTATTATTATTATTATTATTATCATTATTATTATTATTATTATTATTATTATTATTATCTGATTCTGTTAGTTAAGTGTGACGCACGTGTAATTTGTGGTTACTGATTATGTATCTAGTTGATAATTATAATTTTTTTGAACCGGATTAGTATGATAATTTAGTGATATGGAGATTATACTTCTGTTATTGAGCAAAAACGGACCGTAACCGAAAACCGAAATTAACCGTAACTTAACGTTATGAAGCTGTTGTCGTCGATCGTCGGCGTCAACTGATGATTATGCTTTTTTGAACTGGATTTGTATGATAGATTAGGAATATGTGATTGTATTGGCGATATGGCGATTATGCTTCTGTTCTTAAGTGGACCAGGCACTTTGGTGTCTGTTATAGCTTAGTTTTTTATTTTGTTTTTATTTATTACGGCGTAGTAATTTTGTATTCTAGTGAAATAATTTTGTTTACCAGTAAAAGCGCTTTTACGCTATTCAGTTATGCATCATTAGTTAAGTGGCACAAAAGGATGTTATGCAATGAATAGAGTTGAGAAAAGAAGCAAAATGGTTGCTAAAGGTTTGGTGATTCGTTTAATATGAACGCCGAGAATAAACTTTGAAAGGAAAATGTTAAGAGAAAATGACATCAATGCATTTATGAAGAAAATAACATGCGTATGGCATCAGATCCTAAACTCCTGAAAGTTGGGAGTTCAAATTATTCAAGCATGTTTGAATAGTGGGACCCACAAAAGGAATCACTTCTGATTGTGGAATCTTTGCTATTAGTTTTTGAAGGATGTCGAAGTTCCTTTAAGTTTGTTTATAAAGCTGTGCAAGAAGGTAACCAAGTCTCATGAAAATCAACAATTTAGTGATAGGAAATTAAGCATGAGCCGCCTCATCAAAAAGTATCACATAAGCAGGATATGAGGGGATCAAATAACCAAATTACCCATTTTAAAGCAGTATACTCACCAAAGCTGATCACCAACCTGGCAACTAGACACATTGCTACTATGTGATACACCCAATCACGTTAGTAGCTTAGTTAATTTATTGATTTTGATGATCATAATTACAAAGAATTAACTTAAACATGACTGTGTTTGATAAACTCTTCCATATTATGAAGGGTGATTCAGGTCAAGTTAATAGCAAAGCAGAGTTACATACAGACACGCATGAAGTGGGGCCCAGGGGCGGCACCAGGGCTGGTCTTTTCAGAACCCCAATATCAGGGGGAGTGCAAAGTGCAACCTCGGTTAATGACTTACCTAAACCAGCGCTGGCAGTCCGTAACCTGATGGAACAGGTCATACACAATTACACATATGCCCCTATGTCTTTTATCTGTTTTCTTGACTTATTCATATGTTTTGACTTTAAATTCTGATTTTAAGGCTAGGTCTGCTCACTTGTGTACTGTAATGTCACGAATGCACCAACAAAGTAAAGGATACCCTTTTGGCTCACTGGTAGATTTTGCACCCGATGCAATGGGACGTAAGTTTTTATTTCATTTATGACTACCACTAAAACTTGTACCAGATTTTTAAAATTCTGACATTGGTCTTTCATATACGACGTCCAGATCCGATATTTTCTTTTTCACAGTTGGGTATACACACACGGAACCTATTAGCTGATCCAAGGTGCACGTTAGTGGTGCAGGTTAGTATTTTTTTGCTGTACACAATAATATAGCTTTTAAGCTGCCTTTTTTAATGGTAGTTTATTTAGTAGATACCTGGATGGAGCGGTTTGTCAAATGCAAGGGCTACAATTTTTGGTGATGTTTTCCCTCTTTCTGAAGATGAGCATCAGGTGATTCATTTTCAAACATATAAACCTTGCTATTAATATTATATTAATACTATTGTAATTATCTAGGAGTGGGCACATAAGCAGTATATAGCAAAACACCAACACGCGCCTTCGCAGCAGTGGGGAAACTTTTACTACTTTAGGATGCAGAATATAAGGTTCTATATTCTGTAGATATTTATTCCAATGATTTTCTTATAGATTTATTTATGCCAAATATAATGTTATAATGTAATAATGTTGGTTTATTGGTTTGAAGCAGTGATATATATTTTATTGGAGGTTTTGGCACGGTTGCTTGGGTTAACGTCAAGGAATACGAGTCTCTTCAACCTGATGAGATTACCGTTAATGGCAGTGAAGAGAACCTGAAGGTAGGGTATTAAACTGTTGTTAGTTTTGCAGTTAAATATTTAAATCTCACATAATTTTTAATAAAAATTAGTAATGTCTTGCAGGAACTGAACATGATGTTTTCCAAGCCTCTAAAAGAGATATTTTCATTGGAGAGCAAGGTGGATGATGTTTCTTTAATATCAATTGATAGCAAGGGAGCCGATATTCGAGTCCGTGATGGTGCACAGGTATGCAAATTTATAATTTGAGTATAATCAAATGAACCAAAGTCATCTAATTAATTAACTTCGGTTTGATTATTTAGGGGTCAAATAATCAAGTCTGTTTTTATTTAATTTTGCAGTTTAACATACAGAGGTTGGTATTTGAAGAATGGGATGGGATTAAAACAGTAGAGGAAGCCAAAACAGCACTTTGGAACTTGGTAAATAGCGGAGGGGTCTATAGAGTTCACAAGTGATAGATTTAGTTAAAAGACTTAATGTAACAGCAGTAACTTTGGTTTTTTTTGTTACTGTTTTCTGATTTTGTTGGGATTTGGATTAATAATCAATGTAGATTGCTAATAATCCCTTTTAGTTGGCTGAAAGAGTTTTGCAGGGTTATATGCTTGCATTTTATCACATCATCCTGGTCATATTTGTTAGAAAGATAAAGTAAATGCGTCGGGTTGGAAACATAGATATGTAAGACTAAATGAGTGGGTCAAGTGTCGGGTTGTGTAATTTATATGGACAAATTGAATGTGTCGATGGGTTGTGTAACCGGTTAGTCATTATGAGGCATCGGCCAAGTATACAGACGTTCTAGTAAACATGATAAGCTAACCCAGTATCCTTCCAAATAATGGGAAGAGCAGCTGCTTCTCCTAACGGCATCGAGACACCAAATAACCAGATGGTCAGTTAATAATAAATTCAACATTTCACCTTTTATTGATACTTTTGCTTTTCGGCAAGTTCAATAATAACTCCTATTACATATGACAAACATGAGTTTCAAAAATAAACAAATTTATTGAAATGTTACACAGGATAAGCACAACTCCATATGCTAAATGGCACAAATTCTACATCATTGGTAATATTTTCCATGTTGACCCATGTTTTTAATATTTGTAACTAACGTTTGTTAGTATTTTTGCACTTCTACATAATATCTCTTAACTATACGTCGTAACGTGTGACTAGATATCAACTAGTTTAACATTACAATTCCTCTTAACGGTAGTTCAACATGCAATTGGTTTTGGTCTAACACCAGAATCTGGAGGCCCGATCCTTAAATAGACCGATACTTGATACATTCTCGTAGGACCAACCATCGGTTCAACTGGTGGATCTAGACAATAACTTCAGGAGTAGCACAAATTTTTTAACCGTACATGAAGAAATTTTTTTTTACCCTTTTCGCGAGTACGGGCGCCCGGTAACGCATTTTGCTCTAATAGGCACCCGGTTATGTGTTTTGTACATCCCAGGCCCAGTTTCGCATTACACGCGTATTTGTGACAGGTTACCCATGTCGCGTGTACCGACACTTGGTTTACTAGTTTGCATGTACCGGGGCCAGGTAACACGTTTCGCTCGTACATGCGTCCGGCTACGCGTTTCGCGCATTCTGGGCTTGGTTTTTCGTTACACGCATAGGGTTACTTGTTTGGGTTAAATTTGTCAGTCCTATTTAAAACCCTCATCAAGGATGATAATTGGACTTGTGCTTTTAATCTAAGTTGAACTTTTAAGTTTTAATTAAATAGTAGGCTTTTAAAATTTTAATCATCTTGGGCTTTAATTAAACTTTGAAAAATGTAGTTTTGAGGTTTTAAAATTTTATGAGGGGTAAACGTGAAAAAAATAAACAAATTTCCACTTCGTCGAAAAAGTTGAGGGGCAACGGTGTTACCCCACACTAAAGTATGTCTACCCATGTCGGTTCTAGTTTTTGTGTTAACTTGGGTCTCGGGTTGGGTCGGTTATCACACGAGCCGGTCCGAGAAACCCGGTTTGCTAATAGCATTCACATTTAATCTATCAACAATCAACAATAACTCTTCAAATATACAGAAAAATTACTGGTTTTCTCTTTCTTGAACTTATAGCACCCTAATCATTCCCTACATTTTTCTGTATATTTGAAAAATTATTGTTCAAGTTCTGTATTTTTTTAATATATTTTGAAAGTAGTTATGAGTAAGACAAAATAAATAGTAATGATAAATGTATAAATAAATATTATTTAATTGAAAAAATTGAGATAATGTGATGAGTTTTACTTTTTTAGTGTGATTTTAAATTTAGTTCATGTTATATTGTTTTATTTATTTATTTTTATATTTTATATATGTATGTAGTGTGACAGTTACATAACCGATGATATTAATAGGCCGCCGCTATATTCTTGCAAACACAAACTAACGCCAGAGATCTGAGGGACCAAAAAGCAGGTCTTCTCTTATCGAAGTCATCGTCCATATCACACACACACACACACACACACACACTTGCCATTGCAGTTACAGTACCAAAATGGTTGCAGCAAAGCCTGAACCAGATTCAACGAAGAAGAAAGAAATGGTTCACTCTCCACTTCTCACCTACTTCTCCGTCATCACTCTTCTCTCCACGTGTCCTCCCTTCGTCATCCTCCTGTAAGCTATCATTTACCAATCGGATCTCTTTACCTAATCGATTTCAGTTTCCGTACTATTTCTCGAATCAGATTTGTTTTTTAATTGATTTACATCATTACATGAGCACACTGTATACATGCATATTGTAATTGCTTACAACTTACTTCCGTAATTACTTGATTACTCTCTGTTTATCTAATTAGGTTACGTGTTTCGATCTTAAACTACAATTCCTAGTGGATAATTACCCTCTGTTTATCTAATTAGGTTTCGTGTTTTGATCCGAAGTTGCGATTTCGATGAATACTGAAGCAATGAGTAGCTATACTGTGTGATTTATTTGGATCTAGTTTTGTTATTCTGATTTATCATGTATTCATGTAATATAATCACACAAGCACACTGTATGCATGCATATTATATATGTTTACAATTTTGCTTCCGTAATTAGTTGATTACTCTCTGTTTATTTAATTAGGTTACGCGTTTCGATCTTAAATTACAATACCTAGTGGATAATTACTCTCTGTTTATCTAATTAGGTTTCGTGTTTTAATCCGAAGTTGCGATTTCCTAGTAAATGATGAATTGTTGAAGCAATTAGTAGCTATACTGTGTGATTTATTTGGATCTAGTTTTGTTCTTCTGATTTATCATGTATTCATGTTATATAATCACACAAGCACACTGTATGTATGCATGTTATAATTCTGTAATTAGTTAATTACTCTCTGTTTATGTAATTAGGTTTTGTGTTTTGATCCGAAGTTGCGATTTCCTAGTAAATGATGAATTATTGAAGCAATTAGTAGCTATACTGTGTGATTTATTTGGATCTAGTTTTGTTCCTCTGATTTAGCCTGTATTCATGATACATAATCACACAAGCACACTGTATACAGTATACATGCATGTTATAATTGTTTACAACTTACTTCCGTAATTAGTTGATTACTCTATGTTTATCTGATTAGGTTTTGTGTTTTGATATGAAATTGCAATTCCTAGTAAATGATGAATTAATGAATTATTGAAGCAGATAGTTGGTATATTGTGTGATCTGTTTGGATCTGGGTATACTGTGTGATCTGTTTGGACCTGGTTTTGTTATGGATTCATGAGAGCATGCGTCATCAATTCGCTATGTGGCATGTTAGTTATGACTCTGAAGTTAATTAGGGCAAAACAAACTGTTATAATTTGGATCTCCTACACAAAAAGCAGTCACCAACACTATGTCACCTCACTAATAATTTAATCTAACAAGTATAGTTGACCTAATAGTATGTTAAAGCATTTTTAGCAGGGTAAACGAGTCAATCCGGCTCAAACTCGGCTTGTTTTGACTTACAAGAGCTAGAGCTCGAGCTTGGATCGTTTTTTATTTTTTTACTTAGCGTCTATACGTTTTTAATTATTTTTTTATATCTTTTGAGAGAAAACGTTAATCAAGCCTAAGCTCTGCTCGAGCTTACCTTAAACGAGCCAAAGCTCGGCTCAAGCTTGGGTGTGCAGTGTGAATTTAACACGTGGAAGTACAAAAGAGGTTAAACTTAAAAATACACAAGGCTCGTGAAGGCTCGACGAGCCTAAACAAATTTCCCATGCAAAGCTTGAGCTTGAAAATGCTCGGCTCTTTTTGAGCTTTTTATTGATCCAAGCTTGAGTAGCTTGCAAGTGGGTCGGTTCGTTTGCACCCCTAACTTTGTCTATTAAAGGCACTAAGAAAGTTTATTTGTGTTTGCAGATGGTACACAATGGTACACCAGGATGGATCTATACTAAACACATTCAATTATCTAAAAGAGCATGGGATCGAGGGATTTGTAAACATATGGCCTAGACCTACTGCTATTGCATGGAAGATCATTGCTTGTTATGCACTTTTTGAAGCTGCACTCCAGCTATGGCTACCCGGGAAAAGAGTTGAGGGCCCAATATCTCCTACAGGCAATATGCCTGTGTATAAGGTACCAAACCAATAAGGTTCACACTATAATATTGATTATTAGCATTATTTTTGAGCACAACCTGTGTTAATATACTATTCTTGTTGCAGGCTAATGGTGTGCTAGCATATGTTGTGACACTGGTTACATATATTAGCCTTTGGTGGTACGTAACTGTGGACATTCATTTCTTATTGATACTGTCTAAATCTTGTTAATAAGATTATCTTATTAAACATTTAGGTTTGGGATATTTAATCCAACAGTTGTTTATGATCATTTGGGAGAAATATATTCTGCACTCATTTTTGGAAGCTTGGTTTTTTGTGTATTCTTATACATAAAGGTAAGAATGAGAAATAAACTAGATAACCCAACATATTAATATACTATATTATCTATGCTTCTGAATTCTGATCATTGTAGCTGATGTACAGGGTCATCTGGCACCTTCTTCCACTGATTCTGGTTCTTCAGGAAACATAATCTTTGATTTCTATTGGGTGAGCATCTCTAAATTAATTATTATTTTTGCAATTAGTGTTTGCTAAAGTAATTGTTTTTGGTGTCATAGGGCATGGAACTGTACCCTCGAATTGGCAAGAACTTTGATATCAAAGTTTTCACAAACTGCAGATTTGGGATGATGTCATGGGCTGTTCTTGCTGTGACCTACTGCATAAAGCAGGTATGCAGTCCAAGATCATTAATTTCAGTGTGCTAGATTTCACATGTGAATGATTAATAAGCTTGAAATGTGTTGATCCAGTATGAAACAAACGGGAAAGTATCAGATTCTATGCTTGTAAATACTGTGTTGATGTTGGTTTACATCACAAAATTCTTTTGGTGGGAAGCTGGATATTGGAACACAATGGATATTGCACATGATCGAGGTACATGCGTATGCATTTTGCTGTCATGTGTTTCATATTTTCTTATTATATTCTGAAATCTTATTATTATTGCAGCTGGATTTTATATCTGCTGGGGATGTTTGGTTTGGGTTCCTTCTATTTATACTTCCCCTGGCATGTACCTTGTCAATCATCCTGTTAATCTTGGACCTCAGGTGCTTATTTTTTTTCTACAAATGAATATTTTCATATTTCAACAAATTTTTTTTATTCAAATAAAGATGTAGAAAGTGATATAATTTTATTTGTTTTTTGTGCACAGCTGGCAATTTCCATCCTAATAGCAGGCATCCTGTGCATATACATTAATTATGACTGTGACCGACAAAGGCAAGAATTTCGTAGAACGAATGGCAAGGCCTTGGTGTGGGGGAAAGCTCCAAGCAAGGTAATATTTTTTAATTTTTGTGTTCGTGTATGGCGGTTTTAATCTTTTTGTGTGTAATAAATTAATAATACTAACATATAATCATTTGGTATTTAGATAGTTGCTTCATACACTACTACCAAAGGGGAGACCAAGACCAGTCTTCTCTTGACTTCAGGGTGGTAAGTAGCTATACCTAATATGTCCCGCACTCCTACATCCATTCCCTTATAATGATAATAATGTTGTTGTTGCAGGTGGGGGCTTGCTCGTCATTTTCACTATGTACCTGAAATTATGGCAGCGTTTTTCTGGACTGTACCTGTTCTTTTTGATAACGTAAGCCAATGAAACCTGTTTATTGATGTTGCACTCTAAAAAACAGTGATTTGTTATTTATAAACACGAGATTTGTTACTTCTGCAGTTTCTCCCATACTTCTATTTTGTGTTCCTTACAATCTTGCTGTTTGACCGAGCTAAAAGAGACGATGACAGATGCCGTTCAAAGTAAGCATGACACCCGTTTTTTATGTTGTGAAATAAGTAATAGTTTCTAATAATGAATTTGGTTTGCGTGTACGTGTGTAGGTACGGTAAATATTGGAAGACGTATTGCAACAAGGTTCCTAATAGGATCATACCAGGGCTTTATTGAGATGATGATGTTGTATGTTTGATCGGCATGTATTTGTATTTGTATTTGTATTGTATGACTTTTTAGTTTTGATTAACCTTATTTATTGATGAAATAATCTGCAGGTTTAATTTTCTGATTATTGATTTTGTTGGGATGCATATCCAACAAAATTGTAATTTTGGTTAGTTGGGTTTGGATCTTGATGTCATTTGAACAATTGTTTTCATGTTTTAAAAACTGAAATCAATTGGTTTAATCAAAATGAATCATTTTTTAATTTGAATGATCCAAAAAGATTTTCTCCGTGGATTTGGATTGGATCATAACCTTATTCTTAAAATGAATCGTGACCCAATTTTTAAAATCAATAATGAACCGATCCAAGCATCAACGTATCATCCAGATCTCTTCATAAATAAATAATATATTTTCTTTATATTAAAAAATGTATATTTTTATATTGAGATAGAAGGAAACAGACAACAAGATGTAACACTAGCTTTTTTTTTATTGCAAAATCAATTTTTTAAAAAACCCTGTTGATTGCAATGCATAATTTGTTAAACTCAGCTAAATATCTATAATCCCGTGTTTAATTATTTTGCATGAAACAACTTTTAAAAACTTGACCAAAGTGAAAAGACTGTATTATGACATGTTTCCTCCTATCTATCCAGAAACTAAAGTGTTAAACTAATTTGAAAGAACAATCAAACTAATTTAGTCTTTAAAATCCAAGACAAATAAAATAAATAAATATTTTTTACATAAAAACTCTTCAATCATTCATTTGATAGAAAAAAACAAAAGAAACAAACAGTCAAAACTCAAAAGGAACCAGACGTCCAGCGGTGAGGTAGTCAGACACACATGACGTGGCGACGTGTTAATGGTTAAAGATCTAGTCCATACAACACAGGATCCGTACCCGCTTGAAAGGCCAAATTACAGCATCAGGAGGCATCTAGATAGTATACCCCACACCACTACCATTATTCACGTTGTTCTTTTCAATATTCATCCTCTACACGTCTCTCCCTTGTTGATAGCATTAGCCAGCATTATTATTATTATTATTATTATTATTATTATTATTATTATTATTATTATTCAAACCCTAACTCATATCTCCTGATCTCTCTCCGTCAACATGCCGTCTGCTTACGGTGCTCGATTAACCACGTTTGAAGACTCCGAGAAGGAAAGCGAGTGCGGTTATGTCCGCAAGGTATCATTTCTCATCCGTTATCAAATTCCGTTATTCGGTTATTGTTCCGTTCGATCGGATTGCGGTTAATCGGTTATGCTGTGATCTGATTCGGTTATTTCTGTTTTAAGTGGATTTGAATGATTGATTGATTGACTGACTGATTGTTGAGGATATTGCAATTAGGTATCGTGTGGATTTTGATAATGTGAGTGTGATTTAGTGTTTTATCCGATCTAGTGGTTTACTGTATGCCTAGGGTGAATGCTTTGAGATTGTTGTGTGATCTAGTGAATTAGTGTGATTTGTTATTGAAGTTTGCTTTTATACAAGTGATCAGGTGGTTGACTCCATGTTATAGGGAAATGGATCATAATAATATGGTTTTAAAGTATACTTGTGAAAAGTTATGCAGAATCAGATGTTCATTGAAGATGTTATGAAATTGCTGATACAATTTTGTAATAAGAATCCAACACATGTTTTTCTTTTCTTTCTTTTTTTTTTTTAAATATATAGATTATGTAATAAGGATTCCAGCATTTTGAACTTTATCTAAAGGCTATTTTTAGTGTTACCAATGATATGTATTGCAACCGCTGCATATTCATTTGAGAGGACACATTTTTTTGCTTGGGTAAGTTAGGATTTGATACATTGTTTAGTGCTTTTGTTATCTAAAATTTCTAGCAATAGGATCTATTACAAGTTAAACTTTATTTTATATTCTTATGTTATTGTTTCTTAGTACATAAGAAATTTTGATTATTTTTTGTGAGAATTACCACAAAGAAACTTTATCTTATGATCTACTGAATCTGGCAGGTATCAGGGCCTGTGGTCATTGCTGATGGAATGGCAGGGGCTGCTATGTATGAACTTGTTCGTGTTGGACACGACAACCTTATCGGTGAAATTATCCGTTTGGAAGGAGATTCTGCTACGATCCAAGGTATTTTAGTCATAGAAATTGAGGAGTATTGTATCATCTCAACACAAAGCAAATGACTAATTTAGCTGTTCGGTTCAACTTGATCTTGATACACTTATGTATCTTCAGTTCATAATATTGAGAAAAATTATTCATTTTATTTCAGTTTATGAAGAAACAGCCGGACTGATGGTGAATGATCCTGTTTTGAGGACACACAAGGTATATATTTACATCATGGCTCCCTTGGAGATGGAGATTAATTGAAACCTGCAGTAACTTTGTCTTTAACTTGCAGCCTCTATCGGTGGAATTGGGCCCTGGTATATTGGGAAATATTTTTGACGGTATCCAGGTTTGCAAGCTTCTTTTTTGTACATTATGTTTCAACTTTATTGTTCTATTTTGTGTTTTTACAAGAACTACTAAATGCAATTTCTTTTACTTGTTCAGAGACCTCTGAAAACTATTGCGAAAAGATCCGGTGATGTGTACATTCCTCGTGGTGTATCCGTCCCAGCACTTGACAAAGATATACTTTGGGAATTCCAGCCTAAAAAAATAGGTGATTTTACAACTCTAGAAAATTGTAGATCTTTTTATTTTGGAATTCTGAAACCGTTCATATGATAGATGTTTATAAATTTGAATGTGTTTTGATGCCAGGCGAGGGAGATCTTGTAACCGGTGGAGACCTATATGCTGTAAGTCAACACATGAATGCCTTCATCATACAAACTAAAAAGATTTCTGTTTTGTTTGTATTCAGAACACCCTATTGCCATATATTGTTAATTTATCTTATCAAAACCGTGCAGACTGTGTTTGAGAACAGTTTGGTTGAGCATCACATTGCTCTGCCTCCCGATGCGATGGGAAAGATAACATATCTTGCACCACCTGGTCAATACTCATTAAAGGTTTTACTTTTAAATTCTTTTCTGGCATCATTATTTTTAACTACATGCCTACATCGGTTTCTGAATATCAATTAATTTTTCCTGTTTTTATATAGGACACTGTTTTAGAGCTTGAATTCCAAGGCGTCAAAAAGAAATTTACCATGCTTCAGGTTCTTTTTTCTTTCTCTCTCTTCTTTTAATTTAATAACCCCAGTTTTTATATTTTGAATAGTGATTGCAGTATTGAACATCTGCTTATTTTCTTTGTACTTAACAGACTTGGCCTGTGCGTACACCTAGGCCTGTTGCATCAAAACTTGCTGCTGATACTCCTCTTCTTACTGGACAGGTATAGATCATTAAATTTTAAGGTTTTTTTTCCCTGCTTTCTGTGATTGGCTATTTTGCTCTTGATATATTCCTAATCATCTCTTCTGTGTATCAGCGTGTTCTTGATGCCCTTTTCCCGTCAGTTCTTGGTGGAACATGCGCCATTCCTGGTGCATTTGGCTGTGGGAAAACAGTTATTAGTCAAGCTCTATCTAAGGTATTAAAATAAAAATTGTCATTCATGACTAATTTGAATAATTAGACGCTAATATTGTTTTGATATTCACTATTTTCTCTTCATTATGCAGTACTCAAACTCAGATACTGTTGTTTATGTTGGTTGCGGGGAAAGAGGAAATGAAATGGCAGAAGTACTACACTTAATTCATTTAACTTTTTGTTTCTTTTATAGATGTACTCTTGTCTTCAATGTTTTATTGTAACTTGGCAGGTTCTTATGGATTTTCCTCAATTGACTATGACTTTGCCTGATGGTCGTGAAGAATCTGTCATGAAACGTACCACACTTGTTGCCAATACTTCTAATATGCCTGTCGCTGCTCGTGAGGCTTCAATTTATACTGGTAAAGCACTTGATAATTTTATTACATTTCATTTTAATTATATTCAGGAGTTACCTTAAGTTACAATTCATTTGTATTTTCGTTTTAATTCAGGAATCACCATAGCTGAATACTTTAGAGATATGGGTTACAATGTAAGTATGATGGCAGACTCTACCTCACGCTGGGCAGAAGCATTGCGTGAGATTTCCGGTCGTCTGGTACACATCATTCTAAACTACACATCTTATTTTCTGATAATGTGCATATTTGAATTTTTTTTTCTGTTTCACATTAATATATTATATTTTATTCTATATTACATTGTGTTGTACTTGTAACATATGTGGTTTTTAAAAATGACTATGATGAATGTGTGATAGAAGTAATTTGTGGTTTTTTTAAAAATGCAGGCAGAAATGCCTGCGGACAGTGGTTATCCTGCATATCTGGCTGCTCGTTTGGCGTCTTTCTATGAACGCGCTGGTAAAGTGAAGTGTCTAGGTGGACCAGAACGAAATGGTAGTGTGACAATTGTTGGTGCTGTGTCTCCTCCTGGAGGAGATTTCTCAGATCCCGTTACATCTGCTACCCTCAGTATTGTTCAGGTAATTAATTTTTTTAAATATATTTTTGTGTATTTTCAGCTTACTCATTAATAACTGTTACACATCTTCCACATTTTGTTAGGTTTTCTGGGGTCTAGATAAGAAGCTTGCCCAAAGGAAGCATTTCCCGTCTGTTAACTGGCTTATTTCTTACTCGAAGTACTCATCGGTGCGTTATTGAAATTAATTAACTTATAGTCACCAGTTTTCGCTTTTGCAATAGGGTATATTGTTTTTCCTACTAAAAACTATTACTTTTTTAGGCTCTAGAATCATTCTATGAGAAGTTTGATTCAGATTTCATCGACATCAGGACAAAGGCTCGTGAGGTACTTCAGAGGGAAGACGATCTCAATGAAATTGTGCAGGTACATTGTTTTTTAGTGTTTCTTTTTTTATGTTGTTTGCTTAAAGCTGGAATCAAGTTTCATGATGTGAAATGAGACTTTTGCACACAAAGTACAAAACAAAACGGCTTCTATTGTTTATTTTTGGAAATTATTATGCATACTGCTATAAAATGATGCTATTATGGTTGTTTAGTTGGTGGGCAAAGATGCCTTAGCTGAAACAGATAAAATCACATTAGAAACTGCAAAACTTTTGAGGGAAGACTATCTTGCTCAAAATGCCTTCACACCGTATGTACTTTCTCCTAATTTGTATCACACTAACTTTTTTATTATTTACGCATTAAACTTTTGTTATTTTGTGGTTGCGACAGATACGATAAGTTCTGCCCCTTCTACAAATCTGTATGGATGATGCGCAATATTATCCATTTCTACAATTTAGCCAATCAGGTGGGCTATTGTCTATTATTTGTGTTAATTTTAGGCCTAGTTTTCTGATAGTTTCTTTTTTTCATAAAATACTTAACACATTTATTTATATATATCGCTTTATACATCATTTATTCATTAGTGTCTGCTTTCTATAAAGAAACTTAAAAAATGTTTTTTTTTGTTTATTTATTTTTAACAGGCGGTGGAGCGAGGAGCTGGAATGGATGGACAGAAGATCACTTACTCACTGATCAAGCATCGGTTGGGTGATCTATTTTACCGCTTAGTGTAAGTGAAATTGCCATTCTGTATTTAGTCATGTTGGGTGGGTGGGTCCATATCCAATTAATGGTTTAATGAATCGTAACAGGTCACAAAAGTTCGAGGATCCGGCTGAAGGGGAAGATGTTTTAATTGGGAAATTTAAGAAGTTAAATGAAGATCTCACTTCTGGTTTCCGCAACCTCGAGGACGAAACTCGATAAACACACAACACGTAATAGTCAATTTATTTTGAAGATAAACGGAGTGGCAGTGTTTGCCTCTCAAGTGTCAAGAGTCGGTTGGTTTCAGGGCGGGTTGTTTTAAAGAAGGAAGCAAATGAGACTGTTATTAGTTGTTTGATTTGTTTATTTTATCTGGAGGCTGTTTAATGTTATTTGTGGTGTTTAGCATTATTTAAATCTGCATCCTTTGGTCTTTTTGTGTTTGAGAGGTGAAATAAGCAGAGCAGCTTGCACAGGTTACTCTCAGAACTTGTTTTTGATGATACTTTTGGATTATTATTATAATAAAGAAAATAAGGTGGCCGTGTGTGTTAGAAGAAAATAAGGTGGCTTCGTATATTAATAAATAATAAAGAAAATAAGGTGGCTTTGCATGTTAGAAGAAACCTTTTTAAAATGATTGCCAGGATTATGTTCATGCTGTATGTTACTTACATGTTCTTAGCTTTTGCATTTTATATGCATATGGTAGTTCAAAAATCGGTCCCATTCTTTCTATCTGCTGTAGTTTATGGATCGCATTTTTGATTGCTTTAGTAGATTGATTTTAAAATAAGAATAATAGTTCTAATAAGTCTTTTGGAAGTCAACATTGTCTCATATGGCTATTTGAGTCCAGATTTGAATAAAAGTCAAGTATTAGTGTATTACTTTTTTTTTTTTTTAATTTATCACGTTTTGCTTGCTTTACTTCCATTAAAAAGTAGTGTTTACATTGACAGAGAAGATAATCGGGCAACAAAATACGCTGCAAGTCCTTTTTGAATAGCAAAACTAAGTCGTTTATAACTTGGAAATAAATATTAACCAAAAAATGTATGTAACGTTATTACTTAAAAGGAGTAAAACCCAATGTGCAAAAGAAAAAAAAAACAAGCCAGATTTGAACCCCGGTAATCAGGGTAGCTACTAAATGGCTTATAGCAATCCTGGTAATCAGGGTAACTACCTAATGACTTATAGCAAACAACACAGGCCACACTACCAAAGAGTTAGATCATGACTTCATTCAACAAATATATCTTATATACAAAAAAGTCTAGAAAACTTCTTTGTGGCACCAAACTTCTCAATTATACTAATTAGATAATTTAATAATAATTATATATATAGATAAAAGTTAGATGTCGGTGCCACAAAGTTTTTTCTGATCTTAACAATTATGACCAATTCTATCAACCTAATAACTACCATGTTAAAGTTATGCACACACAAACACCATAGAAGATGATGGGAGAACAAAGAACGAAGCAAGCGGTTCATGAGTTTCGGAAATAAAATTCGCATCAATTGCTATTGGAGAAAATAAAATACCTGAGGGTTGGGAGAGATCGCATATGAGAAATGAACGCCGATTGGGAAGCAACAACACTGTCGGTTGGGAGAGATCCAGGTGAGAAAGGAATGTCACATATTTAGGGGTTATTTTGGTCCTATTTCTCATCCAGACTCCATTCTCAACTGATTAATTTAGAGCTTCAAAGTTCAATTTAGATGAAGTTTTTGAAGGAGCCAAACGCTCTTTTCAATTTGGAAGGAAAATAAATTAAAAAGAAGGAGATGCCAAAAGAAAAGATAAGAAAAGAAAACTTTCTTTTCCTTGCTTTTCTTTTCATAAATGAACTCGGAAACATAGCGTTAGTCAAATAATTTTGATGCATAAACAATAAGGAAGGTGTAGCTGGATGGTTGTTGTTTCACCTGTTTAGTCTTTAGGTAAAGATAAAGAGTTAACATGGTTTGAGGCTTGCATCATGCAGGGATGAGGATTTTCTTTTCTTGGTACTTATTTGATATTTCTATGGTGTTTTTGTTGCAGCAATGATCTTTTTTATTGGTTTTTTTCATATACACATTTTTTATTATTCTATTTGTTTTAAATATTTTTAACTTTGAAGAATTTATTATTTGGGCTTATTTTCGATGCCGGCCAAATTCACATCGGCTCATCGGCGCACTGCTCGGATTTTAACGATCGAGTAAACACCATTTTAAATATGTTATTTGTATCTTAAGCTACACGAGTGCCGGTATCGTTGTCAATTTCTTGTCATTTTGATCAAAAGGTGTACGTGTGCCGATACTATCTTCGACGTTTACATCTTATTTTTTTAATTAGTATCGGTGTCGTAGCAAACTTAATAAACACCAACTGAATTCGCGTTGCTATGTCGCCGTCACCGCAATGTGGGGTGCTGTTTATCTAGTTAGATAATTTAATGTTCATTTTCCCAAAAATAAAAAAGAAAAAGAAGTTTCCGAGTTCCAACTACCATTCCACTTTGAAGCCTAACCAAATAATTTATTCATTCATCCCAATGACACGTCTGACTGATTCCAATTGTCAATGACGAGTGCAGCCGCCACGGACGACCTCAACCACCGCAACGGCAACGGAGTAAAGAAGGTGGAGTTGAGATCAGCAGTAGTCATAATAGGCAAAGGAAAGCCGTTGATCGTTGCGATCTGTAGCACTCTCGTCTACTACCACTGCGCCTACCGTAACTCCAGCATCGTTTCACTTCTCGCTGATGTCTTCATCGTCCTCCTTTGCTCATTAGCTATCCTCGGCCTCCTTTTCCGCCAGATGAATATTCAGTATGTCTTATTCTGCTTTCTGTTTCTGTTAATTGTTTACTTATGCATTACATTTTATTATTCATTCGTCTCGTAGATATTTATTAGTTGAAGATCCTCTATTAAAAACAGTTTAAGTATAGGTAGGTGGTTTATAGTTAATAACACCTGCATTTAGAGGTTTTAAATGGCAGGTGTAGGTAGGTGGTTTATAGTAGTAGGCTAGTTTAAGATCCGATTAGGAGTGTTCAAATCACGCGAGTTACAGGTACAGTTGGTTTATTGGAGTAGGTTAGTTTGCTGTTAAAATTTAGTAACAGTTTTAAGATTTGATTAGGTATAGCCGTATAGGTGGTTTATAGGAGTAGGATGGTTTGCTGTTGAGAAAAAAAATAGCATTCGAATAGGAGGTGCAGATGTAGGTGGTTTACAGGAGTATGTTAGTTTAAGATCCGATTAGGAGGATTCAAATCGTGCATGTTGCAGGTACATGTGGTTTATTGGAGTAGGTTAGTTTGCTGTTAAAAATTAATAACAGTTTAAGATGCGATTAGATATAGCCGTATAGGTGGTTTACAGGAGTATTTAGGAGTAGTTTAGTTTGCTGTTCAGAAAAACAAATTAGTTTAAGGTTCGATTAGGAGGTGCAGATTTAGGTGGTTTATAGGAGGATTTAGGAGTAGGTTAGTTTAAGATATGATTGGGAGGATTCAAATCATGCGAGTTGCAGTTATAAGTGGTTTATTGGAGTAGGTTAGTTTACTGTTAAAATTTAGTAACAGTTTTAAGATTTGATTAGGTATAGCCGTATAGGTGGTTTATAGGAGTATTTAGGAGTAGGCTAGTTTACTGTTCAGAAAAAAAAATAGTTTAAGATTTGATTAGGAGGTGCAGATTTAGGTGGTTTATAGGAGGATATAGGAGTAGGTTAGTTTAAGATCCGATTGGGAGGATTCAAATCATGCGAGTTGCAGGTATAAGTGGTTTATTGAAGTAGGTTAGTTTACTGTTAAAATTTAGTAACAGTTTTAAGATTCGATTAGGTATAGCCGTATAGGTGGTTTATAGGAGAAGGATAGTTTGCTGTTGAGAAAAAAAATAGCATTCGAATAGGAGGTGCAGATGTAGGTGGTTTACAGGAGTATGTTAGTTTAAGATCCGATTAGGAGGATTCAAATCATGCATGTTGCAGGTACATGTGGTTTATTGGAGTAGGTTAGTTTGCTGTTAAAAATTAATAACAGTTTAAGATGCGATTAGATATAGCCGTATAGGTGGTTTACAGGAGTATTTAGGAGTAGTTTAGTTTGCTGTTCAGAAAAACAAATTAGTTTAAGGTTCGATTAGGAGGTGCAGATTTAGGTGGTTTATAGGAGGATTTAGGAGTAGGTTAGTTTAAGATATGATTGGGAGGATTCAAATCATGCGAGTTGCAGTTATAAGTGGTTTATTGGAGTAGGTTAGTTTACTGTTAAAATTTAGTAACAGTTTTAAGATTTGATTAGGTATAGCCGTATAGGTGGTTTATAGGAGTATTTAGGAGTAGGCTAGTTTACTGTTCAGAAAAAAAAAATAGTTTAAGATTTGATTAGGAGGTGCAGATTTAGGTGGTTTATAGGAGGATATAGGAGTAGGTTAGTTTAAGATCCGATTGGGAGGATTCAAATCATGCGAGTTGCAGGTATAAGTGGTTTATTGAAGTAGGTTAGTTTACTGTTAAAATTTAGTAACAGTTTTAAGATTTGATTAGGTATAGCCGTATAGGTGGTTTATAGGAGTATTTAGGAGTAGGTTAGTTTACTGTTCAGAAAAAAAAATAGTTTAAGATTTGATTAGGAGGTGCAGATTTAGGTGGTTTATAGGAGGATATAGGAGTAGGTTAGTTTAAGATCCGATTGGGAGGATTCAAATCATGCGAGTTGCAGGTATAAGTGGTTTATTGAAGTAGGTTAGTTTACTGTTAAAATTTAGTAACAGTTTTAAGATTTGATTAGGTGTCGCCGTATTGGTGGTTTATAGGAGTAGCTTAGTTTTCTGTTTAGAAAAAAAAAATAGTATTCGATTAGGAGGTGCAGATGTAGGTGGTTTATAGGAGTAGCTTAGTTTGATGTTCAGAAAGAAAAAATAGTATTCGAATAGGAGGTGCAGATGTAGGTGGCTTACAGGAGTATGTTAGTTTGCTCTTCCAAAAAGAAAAAATAGTTTTTAAGATCCGATTAGGAGGGTTTAAATTTTAAATCCTGAGAGGTGAAGGTACAGGTGGTGAGTTATTTAGGAGCAGGATAGTTTGCTGCTTAGAAAACAAAAATAGTGTTAAGATTTGATTATGAGGGTTCAAATCCTGAGAGGTGCAGGTATAGGTGGTTTATAGGAGTAGGTTGGTTTGCTGTTAAATAAATAGTAGTGGTTTAAGATGGGATTAGGAGTTTATAAATCTTGCGAGGTGCAGGCATATGTGGTTTATAGGAGGATTTAGGAGTAGGTTAGTTTGCTGTTTAGAAGAAAAAAGGAAATTAGTTTAAGATCCAATTAGGAGGGTTCAAATCCAGCGAGGTGCAGGTATAGGTGGTTTATAGGAGTATTCAGGAGTAGGTTAGTTTGCTGTTAAAAAGAATAATAAAAAAACAGATCCGATTAGGAGGGTTCAAATTCTGGTGCGGGTATTGGTGGTATGTTTTCTTCTTTATGTTCCAGTTGATTATTTAGTTATGCATCAAAATCAAATTAACACGGTGGCAATTCAATTCTCCCAATTTTTAGGGTTTTTTTTTTGTTTTTTTTATCAGTATTCTATGCGTATTGGATTGATGCATTTAGTAAATATTAGTTTTAAGATTTTATTAGGAGTTCTAGGGTTTAATTTGTGTACTGTGGTTTTTACAGAGTGCCTGTGGATCCGCTGGAATGGCAGATATCTCTGGATACTGCAAATACGTTTTTTGCTTGTTTGGCTAATACTGTAGGTGCAGCTGAGTCTGTTCTGAGGGTTGCTGCAACCGGACATGATAAACGCTTATTTCTCAAGGTAATCAACCAACCAACAATATCCTTGTTCACTTCACCCTAGTCGCTGCAATTGCAATTTCTCATTATAAAACAAGAGGATTATTGTGTTCTGCTGCAAGTGATATTTAATTTTTTGTGCAATTTGTCTTAGGATTTGTCTCGAACAATAATAGAAGCTATCTGAAATCCCTTGGTTGCTTGTGATTCTTCTGTCGTTTGAGGCTAGTTAATTTGCTGGTGTTACATACATGTAAAGGGAAGACCTTATTGCTTGAAAATTAGGAAGCCATGTGTTGTTCATTCATGGATTTGTGGAAGGGTTAGGGTTGATATTTTTTGTGACAGATTTATAGATAATCGTATGTGGGGTGTGGTGAAGTTGCTGTTATTATCTAGGCAAAGTTGCTAGAAGTCATGATGGACATGTTGAAAATTGTAGTAGCATTGATAAAGCTAAGGATGCACTTAAAGGGCAGAAAAGTTGCCATGGAATAAAGCATAACTAATGTTGAAATATATAATGGTTCTTAACTAGTTAAATACATATTCAAATATAGATATCTGCATTACTGTAATTTTTATCACCATGCTTAAAAGCTGTACAATAAGCCTTTTTTATAGGTGGCTGTTATAGAGGCCTAGCCAATGCAGCACGCGATTATGATACACATAAAAATGTCTGGTTAAATAGCCAGTAATAAACGATAAAAACTCAAGCGCATTTAAATGTAAACAATATTTTGGACTACCTTAATACCTCCTGAACATTGTCATTAGATTTTACTCTTTCTGCATCTTAATATTTTGGTATGAAATTAGAAATTAATTAGTTTGAATGAGTTACTACCAGTAAGTATGATCCCATTTATAATTCATTGTAGGTGGTTGCCATTCTTTACACGCTGTCAGCTTTGGGAAGATTGGTCTCAGGTGTTACTGTTGCATATGCTGGTATGATACATTTGTTAACCTTTGTATGTCTTGATACACTATATATACTTGCTTCTACAAGTTTTTGTAAACCAAAGACGGTGAACTTTAGATCAGGGCACTTGTTTTGATGGAAATTATTTTAGTTGACTTATTGACCAACTCATTTGCAAGCTTGACATTTAATCTGTTATTACTTTTGCAACAGGAGTGAGCTTGTTTTGTCTGTACATTCTTGCTGAAAATTCATCATTGTTTGGGACATGCTCATCAAAATTTAGCTGGAGAAGTGATAACCCGAATGACGTGGTAGATAACTCATAATTTTCAACACTCCACATAACTGTTGCTTGTTCTGCAAAGTAGGTAATTTTTTCCATTCCGCGTTTGTTACATTTCAAAGATTATGTAACCAAGTTTACATTAGAAATGCCTTATGAGATGAATCATTGTTTTCTTAAAACTCTTTTATGAACCGTGCGGTAAGACTTTTTCATGGTGTCATACATGAAATAATAACAAGTGCTGTATGGCAGCATGCCCATTAACGTTGGAGAAAGACCGGAATAAAAAGACCCAATCCCTTCGTTTTTATACATCTTCTGAACCGCAATCCTCAAGTTAGGATAAACATCAGGACTTACAGTCAACCGATCCTGTAATAGTTGAAAACAAAGATAAATTAACCATCGAAAAATGAAAGACAATTTGTTACGATAATTAAGGGTTTGACTTTTTTCCAGGTTATACATTACCTTTAAGACTTCAAGAGGATGGCATGCAAGGGTGCTAACAAACCCTGCAGCTGCACCACCAAGGGCAACGGGTGACAGCCATGTTAGAGAAAAACTTAGGTTTACCGGACCGATTTGCACATTGGGACAATCATCTTGACTCCATTTTTCTTTTGCTGATGTCATCACTCGTTTAACACATTCAAATGTTCCGAGCTCAATTGCTTGCATGGGAACAATTCGTATCATGTTTATTGCATTACCAGCCCAGAGTCCTTGCCAGCCTTGTTTCTCAATTATCTCTAAAAAGCTACCAGATATCCTTTTTGACCCAACACCAACCACCATTCGGGTCCTGCATGATTAAGTTTCAATGAATGCGAAAACCAAACATACTGGACAAACATAAAAAAACATAAATATTTGGTCTGTTAGGGGTCGTTTATATTAATCTTGCTTTGTTTAGAAAAGCACAAGACGTTTAGGTACCGAGACGCAAGGCGCTGCTTCAAATAGGCTTTATGTAAAACAACTAAACACTAACACGGACATGTTCTTAGAAAGGAGTTATACAACATAACACGTTTAACATGATTAAATGTAAAACGACCCGTCTTATGTAAAACGACCCGTCTTACACGAGTTAACCATTCGTAATGACGAACCTGATGGTTTCAAGAGGAGCTAGAACAGCTTTGGTCATGGCCCCAGCCAAAGCACCACTAACAAATTCACCAACTTATCTCCTCTTCACAAATCTCTGAGCCAAAATTGTACCAATTTCACTTCAATTTGCACATTAAAAGGACTCGCCTCGCAACGTAATCAGTATCCAATTCGAGGAACACTTACAGCAATTGGTTGTCGAATATCGGGAATCTGAAAGGAATCGCCGTTGGTGCGAATCTGAAAGGAATCGCCGTTGGTGTGATGATGACTGAAGACGCCAAGGTGAAGGCTTTTGTGGGTTGGCATGGAGTCTGAGATCAATCCATGGACATCCTCCATTGAAGTAATAATAATATGAATGTTGTTCCGATGCTGTAAGAAATGATAAACAAAAAGTGTTTTAGATTACGTGTGGGCAATTAAGCAGATAGATATTAACAAAAAGCATGAAAAGAATCTTGCATGGAGTTTTGACGATGACTTTTGGGTCATTTTTTATTTTGCCTGTTTAGATTGTTTGGTATCCTACTTTTTGTGTTTGCTGATAAAGGTTTTTAATATTTAAAGGAACTACACAGGACAAAGGGTTTGCTCATGTTGGTTCGTTAAACTTTTATCTGTCAAACATATGGTTTTGTAATTTAAGGAAATGAATTTGTTCATGTTCGTTAACTTTTTAAACAAACACAAAAGAACACAAACGAACATAAACGAAGGTTGGCGGTCCTAATCAAGGGTTGGCGGAGGCATAGAACTAAAGTGGTGAATGTGTATAGAGAATGAGAGTAAACGAGATTGTGAGAAATGAATTTAGGGTTAGTGAGTTAAAGTTAATTATAGTGAATAAAAAAACGACTAGACGATAACAAAGTTTCATAACTATTCAATTTAGGTCAAACTTAAAAAAAAAATCAGTAAATAATATTAAGATTCGCATATGTTTCATTTATGTCACTTAATTTAATTTCTTTTACAAGAGCGGTATACAACTAGTTGATTGATTTTTAAAGAAATAATTTTTTTTTTTTAATTTTAGTATTAACACTTTAAAGAAAAAAAAGAACTTACTATTGGATGAGTTTTCCACTAAAAAGATTCAACAAACTTCTTTTCATCTTTTGCTTGTATTTTTAGTATTGTTTGTTTTTAAATTTATATTCTTAGAAACAAGTATTGAAATAAATAGAGAGAAACTATTCTTCAAAAAAGCAACAGCCTCTTATTTGAGTGGTGTTTCTTAAGCGTGGAATGAGTGGATATGATAACAATGGTATAAGTTTGATTCGTACGAAAGTGTGATCAATATGAATTGGTCTATAAATTTGGTTTCAACCTCCCAAATCTACGTTGTTCTTATCGCACCAACAGATGTAACTTCGAAATGACTCACATTTCACGTTTCGTCCTGAGGCGATAGCGATTCTCATTCATCCCTATAACAGTCGAACATATTCTTAAGATGATGCAACTTTATTTCAAAACAAGATGATATTTCTTATTTACATGATTAAGATCGGTAAAACTTAAAAAAAAAAAAAAACATTGTATAGATATTAACAAATTACTGGCTTGCATAATATAGTTAAAAAAGAAAAAAAAACAAATAATGATTCAACGAAACACCATTTTAACAGTTGGTATCTTGTTCATTTGCTATAAAGAATACCTAAACAATCCAACTTTCATAGACATAGCTTTTACCTAACACTTTTTAAATTTGAATGATTTACAACCTCGCAAAATCGAGTTTTCATACAATCCTTAAATTGACTGGATCATAAAATAACAAGAATAAGCGGATCACCGAAACTCAATATATATAACGAGGTGCTTTGTGTTGAAGTTGAAGCCTTTATAGTTTATACGATGCACACAATGCAACTTTAATGTTCCTCTTGACTATTACAAGTCCTTGACCAAAATATTAACTCAAATAAACCGTTACCCATGAACCATGGCTCATTACCCATGGACCATGAGTCACAGTTATTATCTTGAGTAACGGTCCACAATGGCCTTGGCTCCCTCTGGTGCAAAGAATCGCGCCTGTAAATAATAATTTGCTTGAGATTGGTGGTATTTGAATTATAAAGTATAAAGTATGCACCAAGTTTATTATAGTGTTTTGAGGTTAATAGTAGATTAATACTAACTTGTATAAACATCCTCTCCGCATCTCCAGTTTTTCCATTTGCTTTTAAAATAATTCCCTGCAGAGGTCAAATAGAACCATAATTCATGTTTATTTTGCTAATGAAAGGATATAATATATTCTGGAAATTTCTATATTGTATAAGAAATTATGTGATAATATTAAAGGCATTAAAGATTTAAAAATATTGAAAACTAAAATAAAACAAGAAATGAGGAATGTTGTTAACCTTTGCTAAGTAACCCCGAAAATCATTCGGGTGGCTAGATATGAGTTGGTCATAAACAGATACGGCATCCCCGATGTGGCCCCAGTCTGAGTATGCCTTTCCAAGAAGTAATTCAACCTACGGAATGCAATACCGACCAAAATATTAATATATATACAATTTATTTGATATTATGATTTCTTTTATAAATGGGTATATTTGATATTATGGTTTTTTGTTGAGTAAATATGATTATGCCAAGTTTTGAGAGGATACAGGAAATTTAACCCTTTTCTTATCATTATTAAATTTTAAGCAATATTTCGGTTCAAAATCGCCTATTCAAAATGTAACCATACGTTGGCTTGACGATTACATATGAAACTATATATTTAGCAGTTATGTGTGATGAAACTGTTTGTAAAGGAGCAACTCACTTGAATAGGGTCCAATTGAGATTCTGTATCTATTTGACTATTATCACCTCCAATGTTATCTGGATTCGATTTATCTCTTTCCAAACTGTCCCGAGTTGCCAGAAGGATCTTAACAGCCTAAAAGCAGTAAATACAAGAAATTAATAAAAAATATTTTATTGCAGAAAATTTCAAGCCAACAACTAGATTAAACCATATTCAAAACTAGCATTTACATGGCATACCTCATCAGGTTTCTTAGCAGCAAGCAATGAATTTGTGAGACCACGGAGAACTTGAAAATCTATTTTATTTGAAAGCTGTTAAGAAAAGCACAACTGCTGATAGTATTATGAACCTTGCCTTCAATGTTAGTAACAAACTTGTGATTTTTGTTAGGGGGGTACTGACCTTTGCTGAAGTCCTATAGGCAGCAGCACTGCCTTCAAAGTCCTTCATTTCAAATTTTACTTCACCAAGTAAACGGTAAACCTCAGGATCATTGGGTTTCACCTGATAACCAGAATTGTAAATTCACACACATATAACTGTACATGTATCTAGTTGAGATTATCATTTATTTAGTACATAATTTCAAAAGAACCTTGGTCAAATCTTCAAGCATGGATGCAGCCCGGGTATAATCTCCTAATTCTGTTAAGGTTACAGCTGCTCCCTGCAAATCCACTTGGATGATATGTATGTAGATTCATTGTGTGTATATGTGTATATACGTTTGTATAAGAAAAAAACTAGATATATAATTAATAGTAATCAAACGAATAAAACTTTATTAATATCCAGCATAGTACATTGACTCACCTCACGTGCAACAACATCATCTGAGGAAGTGCTAAGTGTCGCCTCATATTGTTGTAGTCTTGTCTATAGCAAATTAAAAACATGTTCAGAACATAGGAATATAGGATATCTTTAGCATGAAGCAATGTCTGATTGTACACTAAGCAATAACCTTATCAAATAAAGTGATAAAACGAAAAAAAAGGGTAAACAAAACGTATGTGGTTACTCATTGTGAATTTTACCTGAAGTGTTTCTTTCTCCTCTGGTGACAATACATTCTTTTCTATGGCGGCATCTTTATTCGAATTGACACTGGAAAGCATAAGTATATATACAAATTAGAAATGGAAATTTTTGTATGGAGAGTTATTTTAACTAACAGTGAATGCTTAATAAACTATACCTTCTGGAAGGAATAAAATCTCCAAGAGCAAATACCAACCCAAAAACAACAACTGCAACTCCTACTCCAATCTAATATAGTGCATGAAAGAATGTAAACCACTGGATATGCTAAATGATACTCTATTCATGGCATAGAAAAATACAAATTATCCTACATGCCATCACCTTAGTACCAAGTCCCACTTTGTCAGGCTCTGATGCAACTGGAGCATCATAGTCAATTGTTCCATACATATTCTGTTCTTCAGCTTTTTTCTGGTTCAATGCTGACCTAAGCGGTAACCAAATATATTTCCATCAAGCAAAATTCTGGCATTCAAAATCTTTTCATAAAATACTAACTATACTAACAACCATTGAAAATTTGTTTAGCAGACCTTAACCCCAATTATCAATTAAATCATTTGATCATTCAAGTAAATTCTAACTAAACATTAAAAAGCACAGTGAAACCATATATTTCTGTCAAAAGCATGTAAAGAAATCCTTTTTTTTTTGTAAAAACTGAAGCATGGTTAGGTAGAATGTAAAACCTTTTAACTGCCTGGAGTTTTTCCTCAAACTCAAGATCAGATGTAAAACTTTTGGAAGTTGCATCCATTCCATAATTTGTTGCAGGCGCCTCTGAAGGAGAATTTAAAAGTTGCCAGTAATTCATCAGAAGTATCAAGATATTTCTTAGCACAAAACATAATCTAACTGAATAAAAAATCATGCAATAACATATACCATCAATGTGCAGCCATTCAAGTTCATTTTAAAGGACATAATATGAAGCACATGCATGTTATCACACGAATTCACTTACGATTAGGTATAGAACCAGGCTGCTGTGGAACTGATTTCCTGCAATGTTTAATAATCAATCATAAACCAGTCAAACATCAGTAACATCATGCACCTGAAAGGATATAAAAACTTGCAGTTTTCAGTAAAAACAACACTATAGTATACGTTCAAGCTTACATCCAGTGTTGTAAAAATTCTCTATTTGGCGCCGATCAATCGGAAATCAGAGGGCTACCGATTCGATTTCACCTAATAGGCCCCTAAAATCGGCCAAAACCTTTGAAGCATTTGAAAATTTATACTCATTTCAATAAACTGTATATAAAACTTTGTGTGTGTGTGTGTGTGTATTTATATATATAATTTTGAAAATAACTGATTAATCAGTTTGTACCTACCGAGTCCTATAACATGCTTATCAGAAGCAGAAAAACAATTATTAATTAGAAACAAATTACAAACTACCTCCGGCGTGCCGTTGCGCCTTTACCTCCATCCTTACCATCACCTGCCTGAACAAAACATTTATAGGTTTCACCACGGACTCATAATTAACAGAATTAAGTGAAAAACTTAGATCTTGTGAGAAAGCAGAAAGTCGGGTGCCCGCAGCTACTTAAAATGTGAAAGGAGTGATGTTAGCCTAGCAGTAAGCACTCCTTCTACTCTTTAGGAACCCCCTGGTAAATGCAAAATTGACGTCCGGTGAGTTATACCTTGTTAACTGCAGGTCCGAAGCCTTGTCCGGAATTTGAATCGGAGTTGCTGCAACATCTCACGGTAAACTGTGTCGATCGACGGATAAAGGAAGTGAAGGCTAGCCGGTGATGCAGCGGTGGTGTATTAACACCGGCGTATGTGTGTGTGTTTGTAATTAGGGATGTTGTAGACATTTGCGAGTAGATGATAGATGAAATGGTTAGTTATCTTTATAAACACCGTTATTACATAGCGGAAAACACTGTTTGAGATCTGTCGAGCCAAGTTTAAATGAGTTCGAGCTTGAGTCTAAAAATAAACTCGTTTCATAAATAAGCTCGAGCTTGAGCCGGCTCGTGAGCTTAAACGAGTCTGTATTTTGTATAATTTTTTATAGTATATATAAATAAGATTAAATGAAAAATAGTCATAAATATATAAAATTTAGTTAATAAATAGTAAACGAGTCGAGTTCAAGCTTGAAAAACTACTCACGAGCTGAGTTGGGGCTCGGTTCGACCCGTTTGCACCCCTACTGGAAAAGTGAAATTCAGTTTAATTCCACGACCAGTTTGATCTAACAAAAACGATTGTGATATATTTTAACATATATCCTATTCTTTTGTATTGTTTAGATTGTTTTTTTTTTATTTTTTTATCTTCTTATCTCATCATAAGATACCACATGTCAATTTATTACTGTTACGTCATGAATAGACGAGAATATAATAGGAAATACTATCTCAATGATGTTGTATGCCCTTAATGAGATGTCTTTGTCAAGTCAATAACTTCTCAACAACTTCAAACGCAAGTTGTTCGCTAAACATCATGAGGTCGCTAGAAAAGACGTTGAAGGAACATTTGGAGTTCTACAAGCCTGTTTTGCATTTCTTTGACTCCTAGGGGCGGATGTACCATATTAAGAGGGGCCCTTCAACTTTTTACCGGTGGTGTACAAATTTTTTTTTTGTCGGTTTTCGTGTTTCGTTACCCCTGAATAAAAAATAACGTTACCCTATGTGTTTTAAGCCCATTAGCCCAACCAATTTAACACTTAAACCAACAAAAGCCCAAGCCCAAACTAAAAAAACCCAAACTTAATATTCCAACTTCAAGTTCAAATATGATTAATGATTTGCAAGAAAACAAAGATATTAGTCCAAGTTCAAATATTCCTTCGGCTCCAAGTCCTTCAATACGTTCAAAAATCAATTTGGATGATCTTCCTTCGGATCTCGCTGATAGACCACCTATTGCTAGTTACCATCCTAATCAAATAGATGACATAAGAAGAGCATATCTTGTTAAAAAGGCTTTTCAACCACGAGGTCATGACTTTAAATGGACAAAATATTCTAGTGGCCGGAGACGTTTTAGTGTCAAATGGTTTGATACATATGATTGGTTGGAGTATAGCATTAAAAAAGAAAAAGCATATTGCTTATGTTGTTACTTATTTAATGAAAGTGTTGGTAATCAAGGTGGGAGAGAGGCTTTTGTTAGTGGAGGCTTTTGTAATTGGAGTAAACCGGGTGCCTTAAAGCAACATGTTGGGGAAGTTAATAGTGCTCATAATAAAGCGATGCAAAAATGTGGCAATCTTTTGACCAAAAGCGATCCGGATATTGGTAAGTATTGTTTAGGGAATGCAAAAAGAATAATAAGTTAACAGCTCCATCAATACAGAAAGACATTATCGATTGCTTTGCGAAAGAAGTAACCAAAAAGCTTTGCGAAGAAATTAAAGATGATGTGTTTAGGTTGTTAGCCGATGCGTCTAGTACGTGTCTCAAAAAGAACAAATGGCCGTAGTTTTGAGAGATATTTTTCTAAAATGAAGCTTATCAAGATGGATTTGCGCAATCGAATAGATGATGAGTATTTGAACAATGCTTTAATTTGTGCAGTCGAAAGAGAAACGTTTGTAAAGTAAATGAATAAGATGTAATGGCTCGATTTCAAGCATTCAAAAACCGGAGAGGAGAAATTTACAGCCCATGTGCTTAAATTTATTTGTTGTCGTTTTTTTATATTTGTTTCGTTAGCATTGCATGACATACGGAAAAAAAAAAATTTGAGCGCTACCCCTAAGTTTCAAGTCTAGATCCGCCACTCTTTTAATATGGTAAATGCATTATACAATAGTAGCAATACCCTTAAAGAGACATCATTGTATACAGAAGTAGTTATGACTTATGATCACTAATTCACCATGTTAGTGGTTTAGTCAAAAAAAAATTAAAAATTGGAGTTATGGTTTAGTAATGTGTTAAGTTACTCGAATTTCCATTACTATTTTAACAAGGAAAACATGGTTTAGTAAAAAAAAATTGGAGTTATGTTTTAGTAATGTGTTAAGTTACTTGAATTTCCATTACTATTTTAACTAGGAAAGCGCAAATAAAGATATGCGGTTATTACGTTAGGAAGTTCAATCACAACGTAACATGTGGCTAGAGCTTGGATTTGTTGTCCCGGTCTGCATCATGCTTTCTTGTGCAGACACCGAAAACACACACTTGCATAATCACTTAACATATGAGAAACAGTTATATTGTAATTAGTGTCAAAACAAATATGAATCAACATGGACATCAAAACACACCCAATAAAATCTCTCTTTACTTTATTTTCAAAATTTCGAATATAACATAGATTCACAACAAAATAGTATAAAAAATGTGTATAACCATTCTTATAGACCAGGCCGACGACGTGGATTTTTAATACAAAGGGAAGGGGGCTTCTGCTTGTATGCCTTCAAAGGCTTCAACCATAAACAAATAAAAACAAAAACAAAGCCACCCATCCACCATTTTATAATGCAGCTACATCGTGTCAATTTCCAAGAGACCCAAACCTGTTTTGGTGATTATTTATCATCCGATCCTTTGGGGATGACGCTTTTACTACGCCTGCTTGTCGCATAAGCTCTGTAATCATAGCCAGATGTATGAAATGAGACTCCCAAAAAATGCAACAAAACTCTAAATTTTCTAATAATGTTTACAAATTACAATTCAGCCTGTCCTTTATTTCATTTTAGGCAAAGGGTTTCATCAACTTTTTGGCCCAACAATGCCAAAAATAAAAAGGTTTCACCAACTTCTATCACATAGGTCTACAAGAGCTAAAACAAGCTAGAGCCCGAGCTCATATGGAGTTTAACTATACTTAAGAGCTTAAACGAGCCTATTATTTATATAAAGATAATAATTTTATTTTATATAATAATTATAAAACTACATGATAAATATGAATATTTTGATAAATTAAACTAAATAATATATATTTTGTTATAAATGAAATTAATATATATATATATATTTGTTTATATACGCACACACATGCATATATAAACAAAATAATTAAATGTTTTTACAAATAATAAACGATCCGAACTCGAGTTAAAAGGTTTATTAATGAGCCAAGCTTAGGCATTAAAAACAGAGTGTAAAACGAGCCGAGCTCGAACTCTCTCTTAAATTGAGCGAGTCAAGATCGAGCTTGGTTCATTTACACCCATGTACTCTCTTGTCTTGAGTAAGTATATATTCACAATGTATTTATTTACCTATTTATTGTTTACTTATTATATAATAATAGTTCATTGTAAGTTCTGATTTTCTAACCTGATTTTCACTAAATGTGTCTATATACATATACAAAGTGTTTGAAAGAATACAAGAAAAAACTTGCCTCGTTTTCTTTCAAGCTCTTCAGCAAGTTCTTCTTTCCATCTTCTTTGTCTCTCGGAGAAACTTGCACTACAAACATAATATCTTAATTTTCAAGACTCAGTTTCATATAATAACCACAAATAAAAGCTTTTGCATTAACAAACCTTGGACTCATGGCGTCTTTCTGAGACTCAAGAACATTCTCGTTCATTCGACTATGCTGAGGTGACCGGGATTCATGTGGATTTTGATCATTAATATACGAGGCACGATGCTCAGATTTATTACCAGGGCTACTAATATAGGAAACATCAACAGCAGAAGATAGCCTCCTTTTAAACAGCCTGTTACTATTAGGCGACTTGCTTTTAGGAGGTAAGTTCAAGTTTGTGGATGAATTTTCCTTGTTTTCGATCCCAACAGGAGATATAGATGCATTTAAGGAGTTGTAAAACTCTACATATAGAGGCGTTTGCATCTTCTTCAAATCTAAAGCCTGTATGACAGCAAAATAGTCAACTAGTAAAGTCAAAGCTTTTACTTTCTTTATCATTGATGAACAAGAAACTAAACAAGTGAACAACTCTCACCTTCTCATCTAAAAATGCTCTTATCTTTTCTTCTGTAACTTCTTCATCTTCTTCAATTCCAGAAGCCTCGTTAGGAAAGGTAAAACCATCATTATCTAATTCTACAGGGGTCTCTGCAGTAATTTTAGAAACTTGATCTGGAAACAAATTAGCTGCAGCTGCTGCATTTGAACCCACTTCTGGACTTCCATCAAACTGACAGTGCCAGTCATCATTAGGCTCCATCATGGGATTATAACTCTGTTATCAGATAATAAACCAGTTAGCATTAATATGAACCATATTCACAAGAATGGTGGATGTGCATTTGTTTGATATACCTTATTGATGCCATTAGCAATTGAAGTAGAATCTAACTTCATAGATTTTCCAGCCATGAGATCATCATCATCCATCTGACACATGTCATCATCGTATCTGCTTGAACCCCACATAGGTCCTCCAGAATATTTTGCAGGGTATATAGTTGAGCACCTCACGCTATTCATATCGTGAGCGACCATGCCACTACTTGTTTTAATCTCTGGACTGCTGCATTAGTAACAATTTTGCATTTGTTATTACAAAAGATAGAGGTGGTTAGATGGAGGTTCGGTCAAGTTGAATTATGGGTCAAAATGGTTTTTTATGGAATGAAATGAGCCTGTTGGGTTGACCCTAACATTTGTCCAAATCTTTCAATAGTTATAAACAATAATTGTGTCAAATATGATAACAAAAAACTTATTATTTAGAAAGTAAGAAAACTTTATGAATAAATGTAGGTGTTATTTGACTGTTTGACCCGTTAACCTGAACCTACCCATTCATTAACAAATGGGTTAAAATGGCCACCACTAACAAAAACTAATATAATGCATAAACTAAGTTAAAAAATCTTACAGATTCCTAGGTTCCTTCCTAGATGTTCGTATTTGATTGCCATGGGTATCCTGATATCACAGATAAGTGTTATGATCTTGTATAAAAAGGGTTTAAGTATACATGATTTTTGAGAATTGAATCAAGAAGGCTAGAAAACTGACCATGAGTGATGTCCGAAAGACAGGATGAGTCTCGCTATACTCCCCAGTAACAAAAGGATGCTGCAGAGAATCAACACACACCATAAATAACAAATTTCTATTTACTAAAAAACTAGACTTTACATTCCTAAAAGTTATCATGGAGAATCACCTGTAGCAGCTCTGATGCATTAGGCCTGAGATCTGGTTCCCTAAAATCACAATTTGCATTTAAAAACAAGAAATCAATATAAAAACTCAAATAAGCAGCAAAAATTATGAATTTAGTCATTGGAAAAAAAAAATGAGAAGCTGTTGTGTAAAGGTGATTAAATTAATAGGCACATGCACAAAAACATAATAATTACAAGAACAAAAAACAAAATTCATACTTTTGGAGGCATTTTAACAAAAAATCCTTTGCATCAGCAGAAAGATGGTCTGGTATAGGTGGATGAGCTTTTGTTGTCCCTATATGAAAGAGAGCAGCAACCTGAAAGAAAACATACATAATTACTTATAAGAAACGAGCAACGATCAAATTTCAATGATATAAAACTTATATAAAACAATCATAATGCATGTATATATGCAAATACCTCCTGATATTGTTGGCTCCATGGAGGCTTTCCAGTGGCCATTTCAATAACAGTACATCCAACACTCCATATATCAGCAGAGCTAAACAAAATGCAGCAACTCAAATCATCTAATAGTCCAGTTAAATGTATAACAAAAAAAAACAAGAAATAAAAAAACAACATGAGTTGTATCTATTCACTTACAAGCTATGACCAGTCTGTAGTATAACTTCAGGAGCCATCCAATATGGGGTACCCTTCATTGACTTGGCACCAGTCATTGTAGCCTACAGAAAAATATGCAAGCACACTGTTTACAAAGATAATTATTCAAGAAGAATAAATATTAAATAAAATAGCACACATACCAACTCTACAACTTTCTTAGAGGCCCCAAAATCTGCAAGTTTAATCTGTCCTTTATTATCAACAAGTATATTTGCCCCCTGCAAGAGTATATTGCCACTTAAATTAGCAATTTCCACATGCAGACATGCATATGAGTAGTTATGATTTACCTTGATGTCCCTGTGCATGATACCATTTTTGTGGAGATACTCCAGGCCTAATAATATTTGTTTCGTGTACATTCGTATCACCTGCCCCACGTATAAAGACTAGGGATAAGTTTGAAGTTCCAAACATTAGAAACTATATAATACGTATTATGCTTTTAGATGGGAAAAAGCAAATATTTAGTCCCATGAGGATTTTCAGAAATCAAATTTCTAATTAACGAACATTTTTCTAACCTAACGAAGACTTCTTATATGTAGATTCAGTCAATTGATATTCAAAAAATGTGATAGCAGTAACTTACAGATTCAGGAAAGGAACCAAATTTTCCAAGGAGTGACGAGATGGATCCACCCGGAACAAATTCCAGGAAGATATTCAATGATGACTCCTCTCTACCAGTTCCTAGGTACCTCTGTAATCACATTAAAAACCCAAAAATTCATAAACCTATAACAGAATTTCCATTTGCCAAATGCAAGATGATACAAAATATAAACACTTACAACAATATTTGGATGCGAAAGATTCTTTAAAAGCTTCACCTCTTCTTCCAACTCGCGGATGTGAGCCTATCATGTATTAGATTTTGAACTCACTATAATTTGAAATCTCAGTACATAACCATTTTTGCTATGGCATAGAAGTTCAGGATACCATATCTTCACAATTTGTATAACAACACATATACTAAAATCAGTGTAGTAAAAATCAGGATTAACTGATACTCCACCAATCCAATTTCACCCGGTCGGACCCATTAATCTGAAGTCGGTCAAATCGACCTTTTTTTTATTTAATTTATTTTGAAAGGCAATCAGACCATGTTTGTGTTATGTGACCTTTTATATGTAAATTTTCAAAATCATAAAACTCCAAAATCCAATTAATCCCAATTACCCGCTAGTCTGTTACCCACCGCCCGACTAGCGCCTAACGAGTTCTAAACACAGAGAAAAATGTAGTTTGTTTTTACAGTTGCACCTAAAACATGTAATTTACAGTTGTGAAGTACTAACTGGATTAGTAACAGACTAAATCAGATCATAATTCATTAATTAACAAATCACTAGTTAGTAAACAAGTGTATATTTAAGTTTATCCAAATCGACTCACCTGCGTTTTATCCTTCGAAGCCAAATTCACAACAACTGAAACCTGCACATTAACAAGTCAAACCACAAGTCAACACCACATCAACAATTCAATCAATTAATTATCATACATACCTGTTTAACAGCAAGCAGCTCGCCCGAATCCAAATTCATCCCCATATAAACCCTACCAAACGCTCCACAACCAATTAACTCCCCTTTCCGCCACCGGATCTGCGATCCGGCCTCGTCTTTCATTGCATTCCCCCTCGGAGGCGGTAACGGCAGCGCCTTCGAAAACAGGCCGATTTTCGACTTGCGGATGCTCGAACCGAGCTTTTCGACGAATCCTCCAAACGAGCCACCGACGGTGTCGTCATTCGGTTTGAAGACTAGCGATCGGCGAACGGATCCGATTAAGTCTTGCATTTGATTGAAGTGTGTGTGTCGAGTGAACCGTTGGAGAAAATGGGTTTCAAAAATGGGAAATAAATAAATAAAGGATAAATGGGAGTGAGTTAACGTTAGAGGCTTTTAATTATATGATGATGAAGTAAAGTCATTAGTCATTACTACCCACTTAAAAAGTCTCACTTCCGAATTTGAAGAGCTCCGTTGTTTTATTTTGGCCGAACTATGTTGTTTTAATCGGGTTCATGTTGTTTTCAGAGTTTGACTTTGGGTGTTTTTTCGGGGAACCATATTGTCGGCTGTCACTTGACAGCTGTACAAGATCAGAACTCCCTGGCGTAACACACAGTGAAACGAAAACTCAGGCGGGCTTAGAATTCAAACTAAACAAATTTGCATAAGACCTAGCTCAAATCCTCCATTGTCTTAATACACCAAAAATGACACAAGAAGGGATCAAATTTGAATCTCCACTAAAAAACCCAAGCCTCCTACCATTAAGTCCGAAGATTTCACTCTTTTACGTTGGGTGTTTACTGTAAAATTAAAATGATTAATTATTATTAATGTATTATTACTATTATTATTATTATTATTATTATTATTATTATTAAATTCATTGATACAACTTTCCTCTAAATTTATTTGTTATGAAAGCGTGTAATTAATCATCCAGTCCCTTTCAAAATAATGTTTAATTTAACTAGATAAAATCTAAAATAACACAAAAAAAAAAATGTAAGGTGTAGTTTTTTTATTGGTTTATAATACCTAGTGGAATGATGCTTGATGATGGCCGTTTTGCTTGTGTGTAATGATGTTTGGTGCCCCCACAATGATGATATGAAGGTGGGTGGCATTCATAGGGCATAGTCTTAATAGCGTATAATAAGTAACTTATCATCAATTAGTCATTTTTGAGGGACTAAATGTGAAGTTTGAGAAAACGATTTACATAACTCTTGAATTTTTTTTCTTGAGATAACTAAAGAAATAATGATTTACATCTACAAAGAAAGACGGAATTGCAAAATTGTACCGTAAAGGAAATACAATCAACATTGTTCTAATCTAACAATAACATGAAGATGAAGACGATCTGTAGCATATTCTCCAAGAATACGTTCTAGAACATCAAAGCATTTCAACGGAAATTTAGGTTTTTGATGTGACAAAATATTGTGTCGAATGGTATGAGACGAAAACAAAATTGGGTTAGCGTTGGTATTGCGCTATATATACGTAAGGGTGAGTAGAAAACCGGATTAACCGAATCGAAATCGAATTAACCGAAAAACCGAACCGAAGCATTAACTGGCGGTTAATTTCTCTTTTTTTTTTTGAAAAAACGAATTTTCAATTTCGGTTCGGTCTTCTGTTTTTCAAGAACCGGTTGACGGTGATGAAGATTATGAAGATGGAGACTAGACTTTGAAGATGAATAAAAATTAAGACTAAACTTTTAGTGTTTTTTGATTAAGAACTTTGTTGAATTTAAAACTCTATTACTCTAGTAACTTTGTATTCATATGGTTGCACGTAACAAGCGACTATTTTTGTTTTTTATATTCAATATATATGGTACTCCAATACGTTTTTACCACACTTAAAATCATCATCTTCATTTTTTAATTTTTTTCAGCATCTACAAATAATTCAAGAAAAAACGACTACAACCGAAATGAAAAACTGAAAATCAAAAAAACAAAAACCGAACTGTTTGTTTATTAAAAAACCGATCACTTTGGTTTCGCCTAAAAACCAAACCGAACCGAACCGAACTACAGCTCTAGTTATACGTGTACCGATTCAATTTAAAATTTTTTTTTGCAACGTCTACAAATAATTGAAGAAAAAAACGACTATAACCTAACCAAAAAACCGAAAAACCAAAATTCAAAAATGTTTGCATATTAAAAATACCGATCACTTCGATTTCGTCTAAAACCGAACCGAACCAAACCAAACCAAACCAAACCAAACCAAACCGTACTTCCAAATTCACGTTCCTTTCATTCTCCATACCTTTTTCTCTGTGTAGTGAAGATAAAGTTCCTTGCTTCCATATTTAAAAGATCTTTTTGATCAAATAATAATAATAATCTGATGGGTGGGTTTGATATGGAGTCGTTGGTGGATGCAACAGCAGGTGCGATTGGATCTCTGGCAAGCACCACTATCTTGTACCCCTTAGACACCTGCAAGACCAAGTACCAAGCTGAGCTACGTACTCCCAATCTCAGAAAATACAGGTTTTCACTTTCTAAATAAGCTTAATTCTGCTTTATTTATTTGCTAGTTTAATCAGTGAATTCGAGATTACTGATATCAGTAGATTGATTGGTTCATCTGTTAATTGTGAATTGAACTTTGATTATTTGTAATAGGGTGTGCATGAGTCCGTTCGGTTTTGGGTAAATACCAAAATCTCGGTTTTTGAGTTTTTGAAAATCGTTCGGTGACTCGGTCTTTAGTTTTTTTGGGTTTTTGCCATTTCGGAAAATTTTTAGACGGAAAAAGAAAAAAAAAAGTTAGCCGAAAATAATATAATGAATTTGGGCCTAATTTTTTTTGTTTTGTTAGTTAATAAATAATTGATTGTTATACGTTTGGGCTAAAATATTTGGGTTAAATTACTATAATTAAAAATAAAAATCCATAATTTCAGTTCGCTTTGGATTTTCAGTTTTAGTTACACACAAAAGTGAAACAGAAGTTCGGCTTTTACAAAAACATAAAAGCAAACCGTCGGTTTTTGTTATTTTCGGATGGGTTTTTTGGGTTTCATGCAAACCTCTAATTATTTGTATAGGGTGTGCATAAAACAGAAAAACCCAAACCGATATAACCCAAGCTAAACAACAACTGACAGTTTGGTTTTATGGTTTTGTAAAACCCAAGCTTTCGAATCGGTTTCGGTTTTGCGTGTACTTATAACCGGAAAAAATGAACTTATAAATTTTCATGTTATGTTTCGAATTTTAGTTAATTTAATATGTAGTTTAACCCAAATGTATAATAACCAAATAAATTATTAACTAACAAAGAAATTTAGGCCTAAGTTCATTATTTTTGGCCAACTCTTATTTTCGACTCAAAATTTTCAAGCCCAAATGGACAAACCGAAACCAAACGGTTTTTAAAGCTCAAAACATGAAATTTCGGTTTTAACCCAAAACCGAACCGAACCATGCACAGGACGTATGCGCATATGGATTTGATCAACATAATGGAATTTTGGATTCCTGATTGTCACACTTAATATGTTTACTAACAGTAATCATAAAGAGAATGTAAACCCATACGAGAATCTGTGGGTACAGAATTTGCAAAAGTTTATGTTTTGGAATTTGGACACATAAGCGAACCACTAACCATCTACCAAAGTTTTGCTTTCTATGAATATATGATGAGGAAAAAAATAACCTAATTAACCGATTCATTCGCGCATTTTAAACTAATATATGAAACTTCAGTTGAAGGTGTTGTTTGTTTTATTAAGTGTTGAAGTTTTAATGCTGATTTCATATTCTTATTATTCAAATCTTATCTTTATTCATGTCTTGTATAGGAACCTTTCTGATGTTCTGTGGGAAGCAATATCCAAACGACAGGTTCTTTCATTGTTTCAAGGGCTCGGGACGAAGAACCTGCAGTCGTTTATATCATCGTTTATATACTTTTATGGATATAGCTTCTTTAGAAAGATGTACATTGAGAAATCTGGGTATAAGACTATTGGAACCAAAGCTAACTTGCTTATTGCTGCTGTTGCCGGTGCTTGTACCGTTACAATAACGCAGGTTAGTTAACAATATTCGTATATATTTTTTTGCTTTATGTTAATAATAATAATTTTGCTTAATTCTATATGATAAGATTAGAAAAGTCACTAAAAAATATTAAAAACCTTTGCCGAACAAGCATAATCAAACAAACATTAACGGGTGTACGCAAACACATTATCAAACGTTCACGAACACAATCGAACGAACATGGCCTCTGTTCATGTTCATTCATTTGCTTAATCGAACGAAGTTCCTTGTTCATGTTCGTTCATTTACTAAACGAGCAAACATAAATGAACTTCCCGCCGGTATTTTCTCAGCCGTTGGATACAGCAGCATCAAGGATGCAAACGAGTGATTTTGGCAAATCTAAAGGATTATGGAAGACACTTTCAGAGGAAACATGGGCTGAGGCGTTTGATGCGCTCGGGATTTCGATTCTGCTTACAATAAATCCTGCAATTCAGGTAATTCATTGTCTTGATGAATGATAATATTTTCATGAAAATTATATTAATTATTTTTATTTTTATTTTTGCAGTACACTGCATTTGATCAATTGAAACAAAGATTACTGGAGAGACAGATAGGTAACCCGCAGTCGCTTTCTGCATTTACCGCTTTCATGTTAGGGGCAGCCTCAAAGTGTGCTGCTACCTGCTTGACTTACCCTGCTATCAGGTAAAACCGTAAAATCTCCTTTATTATTATGAGTTCAGTTTTGACTTTTGAGGTCAAACTATATTTTCTATTTCAAAGTTGATATCAATTATGTAGAAATGAATTAAAAGAAGTGAAAATTGCATAAAATGGTAATCAGCTTTGAAAAGTTCTAATTTAGCAACCAACTTTTTTAAGGATAAAAGACTCATTAAAATTTAAAAGTCAACATGGTCAAACTCAAGCATGTATTATACACAGATGCAAGGTAATGATTCAGGCTGCGGAATCTGAAGAAGACACGTACGAGGAATCAGAAGCGAAAGCAAGAAAAACAGTATCGGGGGCGCTGTATGCTATATGGAAGAAAGAAGGATTTTTAGGATTTTTCAAAGGTTTAAGAGCTCAAATCCTTAAAACCGTGCTAAGTTCGGCTTTGCTTTTAATGATCAAGGAAAAGATCACAAGGAGTACATGGGTACTGTTTCTGGGAATAAGGAGATTCTTGTTTTTAAGCAGAAGCAGATTAAAAAGCTCTTAAATCAGATGGATTCTTGATTGTAATAATAATAATAATAATAATAATAATAATAATAATAATAATAATAATAATAATAATAATAATAATAATAATAATAAAGGATCAAATGTGGTCTAGGCATCTAAATGTGCTTTTAAGCTTGTTACAAAATTATGATTCTTTATTAGATATGTTGTTTATGTGCATTTTACTATTATTTAAATGTGTAAAATGTTGGTAGCGGATTTATTTGGAGTATAATTAGCCATACAGAGAATTTAAATTTATACTTCATATAATAATGTTTAGAAAATGTGATTTTCTGTTAATACTTTTTATACAATTTCATTATTAAAACTTATAATTAATTTTTATTTTTACATTATACTTTTTCTAGTTGATAAATATTCAATTTGTTTGATATTCTTTTATGATATTAAGAGATTCTGGTAAATTTTTAGTAATTTATAAATTTGCTTAATTATATTAACTAGTTATACAATTCAAGGTATAAAATTGTGTTTCTTCACGTTTTTAAATAAATGATTTGGGAGTGTATTTTTAATATTATAATGTTACATAAGACGAAAATAATTTTCATAGGACACACATAACTGAATAATAAGTTATTTCTTATATTTTTCTATATCAATATAATAAGTGATTATATAAATTTACTAATTTAGATGTTAAAAATTATAAAGATAATAGAGATATTTAATACATAATTAATTTTAATAAAACTAAAAAGAATCATCACACAAATTCCATCTTCATCCTCACTCACAAAATTTACTGTTCATCAATGTCCAATTCATTATACGTGTTGTACAACTCACTGTTGCATATGATTTACATTTCAAATATTCTCTGATGCGTGTTCTCTATGCTATATCCATACGATCTCTTTCACATCTCTCTCTCTCTCACATCAAAAGTGAATTGGAGATTTATGGGGTCTCATACTTTCATCTCTATATTATGGAGTTTCTCGTTGCCCGCGATTGTTCGACGATGCCTAAGGTAGCTAGGCTAATCTTAGTTGAATTTCCCATGGCAAACTTGCTTTAAAGAATCACACACACACACAGATCCATATTAAATTAAAAGTATGTAAAACTCAAGCTCAAAACTCATTTAATAAAGAAGCTCCAATATATAAGGCTCGAGCACGTTTAAACGCGACTCTATCAAAACTTTTAACGAGCTAACGCCTTTTAGAGAAAAAAAAAACTATTGATTAGAAACCTTGCTTAGTATTTTTCCAATTCAAAACATTCCATAAACACAAACTTTAACCCAAAAATGATATGAATAAACATGTAAACAAGCCCCTCAAAACTGAAAATCTAACCATGCATAAATTACAAATTACATTCAGGTCTCCATTACATCTTTCTCAGCATAACTAACTTCACCTCCGGCCCCTTCCTCTACCTCGTCCACCACCTCCTCCACGCCCTCTTCCACCTCCCCGTCCTCTTCCGCCACCGCCCCGCCCTCTGCCGCCTCCACGGCCCCGGCCCTGAAACCCTGATCTATCAGACTTCAATCCCAGTGACTGTATTCCCCTTCTTTTTCCACGAGGGTTGTCATCATCATCATCATCATAATCGTCTTCCTCGTACTTCCCTTTGCTTCTGGCTATAAACGAAATCTCTCGTGACCCACCGGGTCCCGCTTTAACCTTGTTGAACCCATTTAAGCTCTTCTTATTTTCTAAAGCTTTTACTCTCTCTTCCAGAGGCAAAGCATCCTCTTTCACAAGCGACTTGCCTTTTCTAAAAGCATCTGCATGCCTCTCATCCTTCACTTCTAACAATCTGCACACATTGCATTATTTATGAGGTTTCATAATTTATTTTATACATCATAAAATTAAAAAAAAAAAAGGTACCATATATGTACATTGGTTATAATCTGTAAAAAAATTATCATTACCTTGGAGCACGAGATTTCTTTTCATCTTTATTTTTATTGTTCGTAAGATCATCATCTGAGGATTGTAATTCTGCTGATGCATCAGAATTACTTTGATCTTCATATTCTTCCATAATAGGCTCAAAATGTTCTTTCACTAAAGACTGTTTCACATGTGCAGCTTGAGGATGCAAAGACAGATACTCGGCTGAGTTTTCATCAACTTCAAAGTCCTGAACCATTAAAAAAGGGCCATTAAGTGTTTGCAGAAAACAAAGGTCTCATGTGAGAACATATATTATAATAAATATTGCATACCTTGTTAATGAACATAGATTTAAACCTTTCATCATGAATAACCTCGGAAGTGGCCACCTTCTTTTTCTTAGATGGTTTCTTGGTATCAACATCAGTTTCTTTTTTATTAGCTTCTAATTCTTCCTCTTCATAAATACGCTTTGCAAGACCCCGGTTAACCTTAGGCAGCTTCTTCTTAATCTGCAAAAAGAACAATCCCAAAGTCAACTCACATTTGTAAAAACAAATAACGGTCGACACTTGAAAACACAAAGTACTAACCGTGATTCGGGTGCTACGTTCCGCTTCTTCCTTCTCTCGCTTCCGTTTCTCTATATACTATTCATAAACCATTGGATTAGCTGCTGCCTGAGCCTGCAAATGCATTTTCAAGTTTCAACACAAAACTTAAAACACCTACTATTAAATAATAAGAATACAAAAAAAATCACCTTTTTGTACAAGCGGTAGTCAATAAAAAATCCATGCATGTAGGCTCTTAGAAGATTTGTGCCGATTAAATTGGTTAAATTCAACTTCTCGAGTTCCTCTTTTGTTAAAAATTTGTAATCATCATAAATAGTAGTTTGTGCATCCTCCTCCATCTCTTCCTACATATACCACATTTATAAATGAAAACATGCTTCAAAAGACAACTAAGGTGTAATATTATTGCAACTAGTAACATATTCTATGACTTACTGTTAGATTTTCCATGTATGAACACCACTTGGGAGCAGGCCCCAATGCTGGTATGAAATAAGAAGGGATTTGACTGGTGTCTAGAGCCAATAGCATCAGTCCACTTTCATTGAACACACACATGTCATTGATTGCTCCAGCTGTCGGTTCAATACTGGTCATTCCGTCCCCCTGAAACCAATTAAAAAATCACTAATTTAAACCTAAAACTAACTGATATAGAAAATTCAGGTTACACAACAGCAATTGGATAAAAATCCTTAATTATTTTGTAACGTATTAGGACACATAAAATGTAAATATATAGCTCTGCTTGACTAAAAAAAACTGTGAAATAGACAAATAGATACTTACAGTTTCCGGATCCCAAATCCGAACAATATGTTTATCAGTAGTAATTAGCTTTGGCCTCTCGGAGTTGAGAGTTTGATGCCATTTGATGTTTATTATAGGGCTTCCGTACCTATTTACATTTTGCAAGATTTCAGTTATAAAAACTTCATGGCAGTTCTATGATGTAACAGCTGAAATTAGTAACTTACATGTGATCTTTTACTCGAAGGGGAGTTGATGAGCGCAGATCATATATCATCACCTTTAAATTAGTAAATATCAGCCTTATGAAACTACCGACTTGATAAATAAACTAACTTGATATAGAATAATCGCATTTGACTTACTAAAACATAATGCACAATACAGAAATGCAGCATTATATTTTAAGCATACCTTTCCACCACTACTTCCAACAGCCATGTGATAGCCTCCATCTCCATCAAACTCTATAGCAGTAACTTCCTACATAATGCAAGAAATTTGGTAAACTATAGCTTCAAGTCATCAATCAAAATATTCATCAAATTGTTACAATGACAATCATATAAAGAAATATAAATTGTAATCTGCATGGAGAAACAAGAAAAGGACCTCATCGCCCTCACTTGAAGATGTAACAGCATTGAGCCTAGCAACAGAAGATCTAATTCTCATGTCAAAGCATTCAACAGCACCATCCTCGCCACCACCGGCAATTAGCCCATGATGCTTGCTGAAATTTAATTAAAGAAACATATTAACTACAGATTGAGCCACACACAATTTCAGTAAAAAAGTCAAGCTCACCTTCTTGAGACTACATTTAGTGCTGGAGATTGTGTACTAAGAGAAGATAGAAAGCGTCCCTGTGTAAAAAGTTCATCTGTTAGCTCCGCTTATACACTTAAATGCAAAAAAGTAATAATAATATCTCATAAGAACAAGTGGACAGTGAAGGTGTTTGGCAGTTAACCTGTTCTAAGTTAATTCTGTATAGATCAGGAGAGGAAGCCGCACATATCAAATCACATGACCAGTTATCATATATAATATCCCTTCCCATCCTGCTCATAAAAGAAGTGTCAATATTCTGTAATAATCAGTATAAAAGTAATATTTGATTGCAGCTTTTTCAAACATTAATTCTTAAATATAACACATCCCAAATATGGGATTGTGAAATTTTCTTTTGAACAAGGGATCACAGAGACAAATAAAGATTATTATAATGCATATAAAGAATAATCCACATTAATGTAAACGGAAAATGTCTTGCAAAAAAAAAATAAAAAATTAAGCACCTTGGAATGCGTAAACTGTAATGACTTCCATATTTAGCATGTAAATTAACAGAACGGTCAGCACAAAGGAATGCAAGCTTTGAATAATCATCGCTCAGCACCTGTTAAAATGAGCAAAAAAAAAGAAGCAAAATAGAGGTCAGCCTTAAGAGTTCACTTCAAAAAAAATGTAGACGATGGATTATTAAGATAACAGAACTATACTGTAAAATACAAAGAAATGAGAGATACAAGTTTCAACACTTCAGAAAAAAGATACCTGAAAATTGATAATCTCTGATATCAGATGCCTTTCAAACTTCAATGATAACTCCCTTAATTCATATACTTTGACTTGTGGAGGGTAGATACCTGAAACACTCAAGTCAGTCAGAAAAGTTGATAATCGAATTCTGCTACATAACAGGACAGAACAGAACATAAAAATACATCACGAGTTTTCAATAACCTGAAGCAATGAGAAACTCGCCATCCGGGGTAGCTTTAATTCTAGTTGTTGCAGTTTCAAATCTTAAATCTTGGATCAAATCCACCCTTTCCAAGTAATCTATACACCGAGAAAATAAAACTCTTAAAAAATAATAAAGAAAATAGTTCTTGCAAAACTATTGAAATTAAAATGTAAAGATATTATAACACAGAAATATGAATCAAATTTTCTAAAGAAAACAAGAATTTTTTTTACAAGTTCCGTACTTTTGTCTTTGCGAAGAGCTTTAAGCTTCTTTGGCGGTAGCCAAGTGGCGAGCGCGCGATGTTGTCCGGCTACCGTATACATCTTGACTCCATTAATGGATGTTGACTTCAAGTTACCTCCTTGGTATGCCATCGTGACTATCCTATTACTCCCCTAACCCTAACAGCTGTCAATACAAATCAAAGAAACAACCACAAAATAATAATTAACATAACAAAAACTTGTAATTAGTAAGCTTCAATAACTTAACACTACAAAACTCATCAATTGATTCAAAATCAGATGTAAATAAAGGCCAGGTTAAATTTCAAAACCTAGACACCTTATGAGAGCAAACAATCAGTGATAATTAAATTAACACAATCAAGCTTGTAAATATCAATAACTTAGCATTAACACTACAGAACTCATTAACTGATTCTAAACCACTAGCATAGAAAGGCCAATTTAAATTTCAAAACACAGATACATTCAAGAGGAAAGAATCAATAATAACTAACACAACCAAACTTGTAAACTTCAATAAATTAACACTACGAAGGTCATTAATTGATTCAAAACCAGTAATATAGAAAGGCCAGGTTAAATTTCAAAAACTAAATACATATGAGAGCAAAGAATCAATAATTATTAGCACAGCCAAACTTGTAAATTTCAAAATATTAACACTACAAAACTCATCAATTGACTCTAAACCAGTATTTTCTAAAAGTCAGGTTAAATTTCAAACCTAGATACTTTATGAGAGCAAAGAATCAATAATTAACACAATCAAACTTGTAAATTTCAATACCTTACCACTACAAAACTCATCAACTGACTCTAAACCGGTAGCACTGAACAGTCAGGCTAAACTTCAAAACCTATATACATCTATAAGCAAAGACTCAATAATAATTATTAACACAATCAAACTTGTAAAGTTCAATACTTTTAATGCTACAAAACTCATCTACTGACTCTAAACCGGTAGCACCGAACGGTCAGGTTAAACTTCAAAAACCTATAAACAAGCAAAGAATCGATGATAATTAACACAATAAAGCTTGTAAAGTTCAATACTTTTAACACTACAAAACTCATCAACTGACTCTAAACCGGTAGCACCGACCGGTCAAGCTAAACTTCAAAACCTATATACATTTAGAAGCAAAGAATCAATGATAACTAACACTACAAAACTCATGAATTGAATATAAACCAGTAGCAAACAAAGCTGAAGCTAAATTTAAAACCTAGATACCTAATTAGAGCAAAGAACGAATAATAATCAACACAATCAAAGTTGAATAATTTATATAGCACTTCAATTGATATAAACCAGCAGCAACAGATACTAACTGGAAGAGATTATATGCGCTTACATTAGGGTTCGGTAAGAGAAACGAGCGTGGTGTGTGTTAGCAGGCAGGCAGGCAGGCAAGAGGCGAAACCTTTGCTTCCACTTACAGGTTTCACCTAAAACCCTAGTCACTATAATAAAATATAACTAAGGCTCGATCATGGCTCGTTTCATTATTTTACCTCGGGCTTGAGTTGTTTATTATTTCTTAATTTGTTTTTATATATTTATAATGATTTTTTTATATATTTTTTTAATTATAATTTTATATATAAGTTAATATATATTATTTAGTTAACTTTTTGTAATATTAAATAGATTAACTGGTTATTAATAAATATATATGAAAAAAATAAGTTAATAACATACTCGTTTAGGCTCGTGATCTGGCTCGAGTTTGATAAATGAAGCTCAGGCTCGGCCTCGTTTATTAAACGAGCTTACTTTTAGGCTCGATCGGGTTTTTACAAGCCAATCTCGAGTAGTTCACGAACAGCTCGGCTCGTTTGCATGACTAGTTTAAAATCGTGAAACCTTCCAAATAGATGGATAATGGATGTAGGGGTGTAAAAATTAATGCATATTTTTTATTTTTCACTTATGTATCCGGATACCCATGAGCAGGGACGGAGCTAGTGAGGTCCTAGGGGTTACCCGGGTTATCCCTCAACTTTGTCGGCGAAGTACAAATATCTATGGTTTTTAGTTTTGTCATAAAACCAGTATGTATATTATATACTATAACTAGAATACATTTTTGGGACTTGGTAGAGTGGTTATCTTCCATTCTAGGAAAGTTAAGGTTAAGTCATGCTGCCATCCAGGTTCAAACCCGGCTTTCCATATTTCTTTTTTCCATCTACAACTTTCATATACTAGTTACTAGTTTTAGAGTTTGTGAAATACATGGGATGATCCAAATAATAATAATAAAGTTACAAATAAAGCAAATAAGCATATAATGTATATGAAAAAATATATTACATCTATGTTTATATTTACACTATGTGTACATAAATTGATTTTATTTATATCATAAAATGATTTTTTTCAAAAAAAAAAGAACTTAGTTAAAATAAAAAATAATAATGCAATTGCAAAAACATACCCGAGAACGCTCCATCTATTGGAAATTTCATTATTAGTATCATATATGTATGATTGGAAGAATTTTGGTTATGAACCAATTTTGGAGATAACTTTTTATACAATAATAGTTTCGAGCTACACCATGCAAAAGATTTTGATAAGTTTGAGAGGTTTCTCAACTTTGCCATAATGACAACACATAAAATTAACCGTTAACCCGTTCAATCTTTTGAATGCTTTTCTTCACTTGAGCATAATTTTGTATGACATGCTTAACATACAATATTCTGATCACCATTAAAGGATAACTCAATCCTGACACAAATGTTTCAAATTTGATAAAAGTTTTACGTATTGATAGGCCTGGAAGTGGCATGCCGGAAGTGTTCGTCATCTTTTCTTAAATTTTAATAGTCGTGGGAAAAATAGTCAATTTGTCAAATCCTGAATCTTTTCATTATATCCAAAAATGTCATTGAAAATAAATTGGAAACCCAAATCACGTTTAAAATTCTAGCTTTTATTTATTTGATATTTTCAAGTCAAAATTTTGAACCCGTAACAAATTTGACGATAAATTAATGTGCATTCTCAACTTTTAAAAATACTCAAATCACCCATTTTTGACTCGTAATAAATTTTAAGCTAAATGTAGTTAACTTGTACAAAACAATATATTTACCAACTTTTGACCCGTAACAATCAAATTCAAGTCTCACAAAAAACACTAAACAGTCATTGATAACAAAAAAAAATAAATAAAAAAAATAAGTATGGTAAACTTTATTATATATAAAAATGGTATGGTTTCCTTACCTTTTGTGACATTTGAGCCAAAACAAGGTACACCTCAGTACGTATTTACCGATTAAGCAAATAAACGCCTTTTGCGTAACAAACGAACGATTAACCGAACGGGTCGGGTTATGACCCAGAAATCCCGGGGGGGCCATCTATAAGTGTTATACGTTTAATATAAGCTAAAATATTAGTAATATGACCTTAGTTTGATAGCAAACAAGTTAAACGAAAATATGCTCGTTTAACTACCCGCTATAGATTTAAACGCGAATGATAGTTACAAACCAAGCATTGTATCATCCGTTAAGCCGAAAAAGACTTACCAAACACTTATTTGAAATGTTTTAAGTGATCCGTGAAAATATTTTTGATTTTTACAAACATATAGTATGTTTTTATAATTTTACTCAAAACTAGCCGAAAAACACTCGTTTTCGCACTGTTTAACGCACCCGATAAGTTTTTCGCGCCAAAAACCGAACCCGAACTAAATTTGGACTGGGATTTTCATATTTGGGCTTGAAAAATCAGAAACTTGGGCCAAAATGGACCCAAAGTGGGCCCATACAAGTTCCGATCGCAGCAGCCACCCCACCCCCTTTTTTTTCTCACATATAAACTAGTTTTAAGATATTTTTACACATGTTTTCACATACAACTTCTGGAATTCTTCTTCTCCATCCATAACCAGCAAGAAACTAGGTAAAAATGTCTTAAATAATCGATTTTTGGCTCGTTTAAACTCGTTTAATAGCATATAAACATGTCTTGATTGTTAAAAATCATAGTTAACCATGTAAAACTCTTAAAAATCATTCAAAAACATAATTTGATGTTAAACCTAGTTTCAAATCAGAATCATGATCTTTTTTGGCCATAAACACGGATTAAAGGGTTGAAACGGCGTTTTTACGGTTCAAAAGTTCGTTTTTGTGCACTAGCCGAAACCCTAAGTTAAAGGGCTGTTCTATTGATGAAACCTGCTTGGTTTGTGATACAGGACTTGTATCTAGCCTACATAGGAGCACAAGAGCTTGAAAAGTTGATTAGAAAGGTGGAAACGAACCAAAACCGCTAAGGTAATGCCGAAACACTCGCTTACGGGATGTTTAGGTTAAGGTTGTGATGTGCATATTATTAGGCCTTGAAATTTTTCAGGGACATCAGGGACCATGTCATTGAGTCCTTGTTCAAATTTGGTAATTTTTCGACTATCCGAGAATATTTGGCGAATTTATTACTGAATTGGGATGTTTATTTGGGAAAAATAGCTAAAATACTTCAAAAATTATGAAATTTTTTTGGGAACTCAAACTTGATGTATTTTGATCACATACGATTTTTTGGATCATTTGGAGAAGTCTAAAGGCGTTTTGTGTATATGCATTCGTGTGAATTTTTATAGCCGAATTTGGGTCGAAAAGAATATCGCAAGAGCTTTTTACATTCTGGAATTGATACAGGTTGTTTTGGAACACGATTTGAGTATTCAGGAATTTTGGTGTAATTTTTGGAAATTGTTTGGGATAAACGGACGATTTTCAGGCGAAATATAGCTCATAAAATGAATTTTTATAAATTAATAAATCAGTAAAAAATTCCAGAAATATTTTTATAAAAATATACATATTTTATTTGATAAGTGGCTAAATTTTCATAATTTAATAATTAACGGTTAATTAATTATGTTAATTTAAAGATTAAACAAATTTAGTTTTCATAAAAACCAGCAAGTTCGCAATTAACGAACCTGCGGGAATATCAAAACACCAAAAGTGATCAAAAATCATATTTTTTTGACTAATTAAGTAAAAACGAACTTTTCTATAAGAAACCAGGACAATCCGAGTGGATTGTGCGCGTTTCTTCTTAAATCAAACTGAATAAACGGAAACGGGCCTCGTAGCTAATCCGGGACCCCAATATGTGATCTTTCTTTATAACTTATTCATTTTATTAACCAACGCATTTACCCAAGCTTATTTCCCCATAATTTTTTTCTGAACGCGTAAACGAACAACTTGGCCCAGCTGGGAAAACGAGAAACTGAGCCAAGTTTGGTTTTAAGTATTAGACATTGAACAACATCACAACCTAAGCCTATTGCCACATTCTGGGCGTTCCACCTATACCCAGATTAGTTATACAGCCCAGTTTAGTATTGAGATTATAATAATATTAAAATATTAATATTATTATAATATAGATTATAGGAACTACTGATAGTGGACCGAACAAACTACGAGCTTATACAGTATTGATTATCTACTAAACCGTGAGTTTCATGACCCACCCTTTAAACAGTTTTACGAACTTTTGGGGTGAAAAACATGTTTGATTACATATACATACCTGAAACATGTAATAATGTGAATTATCTAACTGCTAACACACGAAAGTCCCCACGATCACAGTGATTAACTTCGAGCCGGTGGCTTGTGAATGGTACTATTGGTTTGACAAACTCAAACGGAATCGGCCTGGTTGCCGTGTCACATAGCGCCGTTTGCACATGACCATATTTATATATACAGGCTATGTAGTGTTAGACATAGCTACCGAGGAATGTTGTGGGCGGAAAGGGGCCATAGTGGTTGATTGAGCGTGGGAAATGGATGCACGCAGCACATACAGTCATGGCTTCACTGTAGCTTAGCATAATTACATCATTTACATACATGCATACATACTTATTTCATGATTACAAGTGTTAACTTGTGAATACTCATTACTGTTTTCTTGAAACTCGTGAAACTCACCAACTTTAGTAGTTGACCCGTTTTAAACTGCTTTTCAGGTGTACCTAAATCGGAATGGTTTGGTGATATGTTACTTGCCCAAGGTGTGTGGTTGATGCTATGTGAATAGAAGCAAGGGTGTTAGTAGTAAGATTGTATAGTTAACGAACTAGTTTTGTTTGTATCGCCTAGACTGTAAAACAATGATAGAACAATGAATTGTAATATATTGTAAATTAGTTTGTAATGTTTCTTTATAAACAATGTGTTGATATCAGAGGTGTCTGTTACATTCCCGTTTTACGCTTCTGCATTGTGCTAGTCGGGGTGTGACACCTTTTAACATATATATAGTTAAATTAATCGAAAAATAAATGGATAGATTTAAAGCACGTAATTTATGATTTATAAATTTATATGACAATTTATAAAAAAAATAATAGATAAATGAATTGATTTATTAAAAAAAGGACAACTATTATGCATATATTTATAACTCAGTGATTAAAAAAATTGCTTCGTAAGCATGTTCGAGTTTTTTTTTAATTTATTTACAATCTTCAACTATATAATATGTTAATGATAATGGCGAAATTATATTCTTTTCAATCTTTAACAAACACAGTTTGTTGTTGATTTTTGAATTTCACAAAGTTAGTTTTGGAATATATTCTAACAGCATATAGTAGTATAATATGTAAATATTTATATTTATAAAAATGTATAAATAAAATATAAATAGAGTTTAAAGGAAATTGAATAATTAAATCATGTTATAGATATAATTAAGTGGAGTGCAAAAGAAAAATGAATAATTATTGATGTATGACAGAGTCATTAGTTTAGGAGGGAAAATAGTTGAGAGGTTTAACCACAAAGCGACATGCGTCTATAATTATTTTCTTTTATTAGAATAGGCAGATAGATTAATCTATTAACTATAAATTGTCTGTAGTTTTTTTTTGGTTACTCCTGAAAATCTCGTCTAAATCCGTCACTGCTCATGAGCAAATATTAAGATACCCATAGGTCCAAAATGTTTTTTAGGATACACTTGAATATTTCTTCTAGATCAGTCTCTGCACCCAAATCACTCATCGTTTCACGGTTGTTTTTTTGTTTATTTTTTAACTTTCGGTTGATTGGTTTCAAGAAAATTAAAACTGTAATGGACGATTTGATTTATGTTAAAAGCCGACCATATAAAACCCGACTTTACCGCACCAATTGACAGTATATTTTAATTTTTTAAATAGTATATATTGGTTATTAATACTTATATTTAACTGTCAATGCAATTAAACTTCATGTATATGTGGCTAGACTTTGGCAAGTTGCTTACTTATATGTTTATTACACCTACAGTCTTACACTACGAATGTTGCTGCTTAAAATGTCATTCATATTGTATACATACAAATGCTTGGACAGTTAACAGTAATTTGTTCTCAGGATTTTTTTTATATATATATTTATAAGTTCATATTTTACATTTGGGCAACTTATATTAAAACCTACTAAACTAAACCGAGAAATCAAACCATAATTAAACCGTTGGAAACGGTTTGGTTTGGTTTGGTTTAGTTTTAAATTTCGAAGGTTAGAGCCAAAAGATATACGATGCAAGGTTTTTAAAAGGTAATTTAAAATTACCAAGCAGAAAAGGAAGATTATTTATATCTTGAAAGGTTTGTATAAGTTATGTTACATTTTTTCCCCAAATTTAACATGTTAAGCGACTTTAAGGTGCAAAAATTTGTTGATGGATTTTAACAAGAAAAAACAGAAAGTATGTTGGTTTTTTATGACATTTGTCTTAAAACATACTAGGACGATATAATTTCTAAATGCAAATAATATCTAATAACTTTCTATTGATATGTAAACGAACATGAAATGCTATAGAAATGCTGATATCTTACTGATACCGTGATGAATTAACCAGTATCGTAACGAATTAAGCGTACTGATCAATCGAATTTCCACCACAATAGGTGAGCTGAATACCACTAGTTTATATAAATAAAGATGGCATATGCTTCACTTTTGGTTACCTTATTCAGTTACTCTCCATGATTGACTTTTAGGGGGGGGTTTTGGGATTGAATTTGAAAAATGCTTATTAGTTTATGGCTTTTTTAAAAAGCTATTTTGAAAAGTCAGGATTTGAGGCTTTTGGAAAACTGTTTTTTAAACATTTCAAAAAACTAAAATAGGAAAAATTTTTGTGATTGCCAAACACATTTTAAACTATTGGCCTTTTGAAAACATCAATAAGGCCAATAAGCATTTTTCAAACTCAATCCCAAACATGTTCTTAATTATTGAATTTTTTTACCAAACTAGTGTTGGTGGAAAAAGTATTTACCATTTTGGTGTTCTATGGAAACTATTTACCAAACTAGTGTTTTCCTTTATTTTTTATTCACCTTTTATTATTAAATCATCATATTAGAGTTTCTTTTTTATTATTTTTATATTAGTTAACCTTTTTTCATATTTTATCAACAAAATTTTTCTTATATTTTTTTTATCTCGTTGCTATTCTTTTTATTTCTTTTTTTTTAAATTGTTTTCAAATGTATTTATTTTTTGCTTTTATGTAAATATATTCATTTTATGAATTTTATTTTTTAGGTTTAGTTTCGAGACTTTGACGAACCTAACCGATACCGATCAAATCCACGTCGAATAATCACTGCAACGTCTGGGTTTTACCAAATTATATTATTTTTTTTAAATATGTTCATTTATGAATTTATTTTTGGGTTAAGTTAAAGTACGGTAACGAACCTAACTGGTACTAATGTTCTGGATTCTTTTCGTTTTAAATATGTTCAGTGTAGCATATTCATTTTATTTTACACATTTTTTTTAAATTTGTTTATAGTTGTAGAGATCGGTAGCGACTCAACTTCATTTGGCATTTTTGCCTTTTTGTTTTTGTTCTTTGAATTTCATATTTTCGTTTATATTTGATATTGAGACTCGTGGCTCGTAGCAGGTTAAGTTTTAATATTTGGTTATCTTTTCATGTTTCTTATTTCATTTTGAATTTATTTAGATGATTTATTTGTTTTTATATTTGACAATAGTAGATAAAAAATAAAAGAAGAAGAAAAGAATTATAACAATTAGTGAAAATACTAAAAAAAAAAAAGAAAGAAAGAAAAGAAAAGCTGACTGATAAGAAATTATATATAGAAAAAGAAGATACTGGATTAATGGATAAAAATATACATAAGCATTATGCTATAAAAAATAAATAATCGATTAACTAAATAAAAAAAATTAAAAGATTCCAATAAAAGAATTTAAAAATAAAGATGAATAGAAAATAAAGAAAAACACTAGTTTGGTAAATAGTTTTCATGAAACACCAAAATGGTAAATACTTTTTCCACCAACACTAGTTTGGTAAAAAATTCCTTAAAATTTGACAGAACTGAGGAAACATTATTTTTGGTCCTGTAGGCACAATAAAATTGGTAAATCCAATCATGTTGATTTTATATGTTGATTGTATGAAGTTTGATGAATTCCATCTCATTAATGTATTCTACCTGGATATAAACAAATAGAGCTCAAATTAATGTCTTACAATAGACTTTTAATCTACAAGACATGTTGTGCATAAGATACATTAGAAATGTACAATAGAGACTAGACAGAAAGGTAACACAAACGATGCACATTTTGCCTTTCTTAATTTAAAAATAAGACGTCTCCCATGGTTTTTAGGGTTTGTGTCTCGATCAATAGAACGTGGAAAAGAATTAAGAATGTGACATTTACCATATTATATGATATTAGTCACTTACAATAACAAAACTAATTATGCTCTCATGTCCTAATTCTTTTTACCATATTTTGGCCGCCATCTAGTTTTACCTTTCATGATCTCACCACCGTCTGCTCCAATCTCAAGTTGAAGCCGATGTTCGCAATCAATATGGTCTCCACTATCGGTCCCTACTACAAAAGTGCGGGATTGTAACACACTATCCTTCCTACACTCTCGACAATACTCTAAAGTCATGCTGGCGAGCTCATAGTTTTCCTTAAGCGGCTCTGGAATACTCTACAATAACAAGTGTCTTAATTGATGCTAGTAACTATATAACAATAAACGATAGCTGTTACACATACTTCATACTTAAACCAGAATGCAAGATCGATAGATTACCTCTAGGACCCATCCGATATATTTCACATTGTTAACATGTTGGTTAATATCCAAATCGCTCCATCTTGGCTAAACATTTGTGTATTCAAAAAATCAAGAAATTGATGTAAAAGAAATCTATGATAGTGTTTCTTTCATATGTATGGAAAAACATTTTTTGGACCAACCGTTAAACCCTTACGAACGTGGTCAACAATGTTCTCATCTTGTTGTGACCATTTTATAGCATCTTGTTCGACTAAAGGTGGTGTATCCAGAAAGTATTGTTCTAATTCAGCTCGAACTTCATATGGGAATTTGGATAACCTTCTTGTCTCTTTGTTCATCATCACCCAAATACTGCAACATTGCACACAAACGTATTAATTGTTGCAATGAAAGATTATATATTTTCTTACATTAGGAGGCTTTTACCTTGAAGCTCTTATTAATATCTCGCCTGTTCTGCAATCGGAAAACATCCAATTACAACACATGCCGGTTTTCCCGGATGCAGCTTTCGATGTTCAATTTGAACAACATCACCCCTGCATTAGATTTGAGAATTTGGCAAGATATATCAAGTTTACAACCTTCTACTAATTAACTGTGTGTGTATATATAATATAAGTTTGAGAATTAAAGATGGGAGTCAACTATACATACACGTCTGACATCTAATCTCACACCTTTCAAACGGTTGTCTAGATCATTCTGACAATTTGACGAATAATTTTCAAAGTTTGATTTTTTTTTTGTAAACGGTCGTCTGAATGTTTTATAGACGGACATTTAATGGTGTGAAATCAGATGAGGGTGGTGTCGCTATAGCATGACCTTTAAAGATGAACGTATGAAAACTTTACAAGTATCGGTTATCAATTATGGACTAGCAAGATAGAGGAAAAGATTATTATACCAGGCTGGAAATCGGTCCACTACCACTTGCATCTTAGCCATCACCCAGATTAGGTTCTTCTTGCACATCTCTGGTGTTAAACCAAAGCCATCTTGCAAGATCCCAATTGTCTTTAAATGATTAAGGGATGTTTCCTATGAATTTGGTTAAAAATTGTCATTAAGAGCATGCATATGCGCATGCAAACATGTATATCACTAACAATCTACTATATACATATATAAATATACCTGCAAATAATTCATAATTGTTTCTATAGAAGTTGTTTGATCTGGACCAACTTCATATGATCTAACATAAACTTTTTGTCGAAAAACTAAGCCATCGTTAACCATTCTCCCTAATTCAAGATCCAAAACCATCTTTTGAGTCGTATTCTTCTGGTTGATCATTGTCATCATCGGCTTTAGGGACATAATTCTAATTGTAGGAAGAAGGATGCTCCGATCTCTAGCGCTAACTCTGGTAGCATTTACCTTTGTTGGATATTTAACTTGCAAGCCCCAAAAAGAAGAAGATGCTGCCTTTATAATAATATCATGCACATCCATGGTCCCTGGTGAAAAGTTATAGATTTTGAAAGCTGAACTACAATAGATGTTGCCTTTTATTATTAATTTAACTATTAATAGAAACCGTATTTTGTAAAATTCTTTATTCTACTCTCAGGCACATATAACACATATGCTTGTGAACTTATAACTAATTATATACCCACATTACAAGATAGCTAGGTGGAATTTTATATATGACATATTGGCATAAGTGAAACTAAACAATATGCCTGTTCTTGTCTATGTGAAGCTAAATGTTAGCTGGATTTTTATTGTCTATGCAAACTAAAAAATGGCAATGCCTATGCGAAACTAAGCGTGAGCGTTAGAATTATAATGCAAATCAAGAATTATTGATATTGATCACTAATGTGTTAACCAGAAACCCTTATCAATTAACTAGCAACAAATAACATGACTTTCATCCATGCATCAATTATCCCTCAATGAAGGTAGAACCCTCAGTGAATTAAGTTACATTAAGAAACCGGGCGTACGGATGACAAAATAGAACTTATATATTAACATTTGATCTTATATTATAAGATGCAATCTGTATATAGTGTTTTTAAAGTACAAGAAATCTTTTAAGGCAACAGGAATTTTAACTTAAAGATTATGAGTGTGCCATGTGTTTTGGTTAACATGAAAGGGAAGGAATATTAAAATTTATCGTATTGAGAAAGAATTATAAATATAATTTTTGAATGATACTAAAAGTATTATATTATTATAATAAAATAATAGTAGTAATTTTTTGACGAAATTAATGTATACTTGTTTTATTCTCATTTAGAGCTTCAGATACGCATTGCAATCCCCGAGGTTTGTATTCACAAACTCCTATGTGGCGGACTTGTTCCCATTATAGAGTTGGTTTAGATGGAAAGTTTGCATTGACAAACCGTGCAACAGACTTCTTGGTGGGACCCCTCTCTCACATCAAATACACACATATACACACATTATATATATAAAATATTTTAATTAGGTTTGTGATGTTTGGTGCTATAGAAGAAAGAAAGTGTTTTTAAGAAAAGTTTGAAACATGATGTTGCGTATCTGTTTCTGGACATTCAATTGGATGCTTGGATCTATTTTAGTGAATTTCAAGGGACCAAATATACTCATTTCATAAAGTTGAGACTTCCTAATTCCTATATATGTGCATAAAGGTAATATTTTGTCTCATCTTTATAATTTGTTGACATGACGATAAAAATAATAAGTGGTAGTTACAAAGTTGACGTCTATGTATAACTGTTTTGTTCGATACTAGTCATTGTATTTCAATTCTATGTTGTTTTAGTCACTATGTATGATATGTTTTTTATATATATTAAAAAAACGCAATATTATAATTATTAGTATCATCCTTATTAGATTCTAATATTCATATATTGTCATAGTAATGTGTTATTATGTGAAGATATTGATTAGAATTAGCGTTGACCTTATTTGTAACCTAGTCTGATATCCAGTAATAATCCTATACACGTCAAACACATGTTATACGATACGTATACGCAATGGTGTTTTTTGAATTAAATGAGCCAAGCCCATGTTATGTTAAGGGGCCGTGCCCAAAGATCCTAGCCCATATCAAGTAATCCAATCACGTGTAGATTATGGTACTGTTTGTTTTTTGAGAGGTAAAATGTCCGCAGTCTGCGGATCATATCTGCAGGCATCTGCAGCAAAAGAGGTGGACCAAATCTCTGCAGTCTGCAACAAGAAGACTGTTTGTTTTTTAACGTCTGCATACTGCTATAATAAATGGAAAATTAAATAAACCAATTTTTTTAAACTTTATTCAACAACAAACTAGTAATAATCGTACAATTTTAACAATAATCAAACAGCAAACATTCATAAACCTTCTATAAATTTTAATCAACAACAAACTAGTAATAATTATACAATTTTAACAAAAAATCAAACAATACATTCATAAATCTAAACCTTCTACAAACTTTATTCAACAACAAACCAGTAATAATAGAACAATTACAATAATGATGAATAGACTGTCAAATCTTGAAGAAATAAGCATGCCAAGGTAGATGATGGTGAAGGTGGCAGCTAGGGCAGGAGGTGGCGGAGCAGTGTGCGACGGCGATGATGTAGGGAGAAAGGAAGGCAGCGACGGTCGGCTGGGGGTAGGTGGAGGAGCAGTGGCGGTCGGCTGGGTTATGTGGAGGAGCAGCGGCGGCGATGGCTATTGCGGCGCCGAAGGTGGAGGTCGCGGTGGTGCGGTGGTGAAGGGGAGGAGATGAAGGGGAGGAGAAGGTAGAATGAAAGGGGGCTATAATTTGGAATAAGGTAGAAGATGTAGAAGATCTGAAAAGAGGAATGTCTATGTCTTCTATGATAAGAGGGCGCGAAGACGTTTTTTAATGAAATGTCTTCAGAAAAACAAACAGTCTGCAAGCCTAAAGGTCTGCGCGACGCAGACATAAAATGCCAGAAAGATTTTCAGACAAAAAACAAACACCCCCTATATTTATCTTTGTGCATCTTCATATATTTATGCATGTATATCATGACGCATATGCACATACCTGTAGTTGTACGATAAAGAAAAGCAGTTTAATCATATTCAACGAAAAAACATATTGATGATTTATGATTGAAAATTTTATTGATTATTCGTGATGGGAGTTTTTATTTTTTTACTTTTTTTTTTGTTTTAACTTTTAAGATCAGTTTAAGAATATGTAGTTGATATTATTATCAAGGCGCACTATATTGACATGAATCTGGACTTTGTCAAACTATTAAAGATTTGTATCGTATTAGTATAGTATCATATTATTATACAACACATATTTTATAAGTTATTACGTACGGGTCAAAGCATAACGAATGTGACCATATACTTAATTACAGAAACTTCACATCAAAGAACTAGCGGCTGTTCCATCACATCCTAATCTTTTACCATGTTTTGACCACCAAGTAGTCCAACCTTTCATGATCTTACCACCTCCAACCTCAAGTCGAAGAACATGCTCACAATCAACATGATCATAATCGACTAATTTGCCATTGTCGGTTCCCGTTACACAAGTGTAGGATTGCAACACATTGTCCTTCCTACACTCTCGGAAGTACTCTAAAGTCATGCCGACAAGCTCATAGTTCTCCAAAATTGAATATGGAACACTCTGCAAACCAAATGTCTCAAAGTATGAATATGACACGTACATAGAATGAAAGATAAGTGAGTTACCTCGAGGATCCACCCAAAATATTTCGCGTTGTTAACATGTTGGTTGATATCTAAATAGCTCCATCTTGGCTATAGGTGTATATATGTGGTATATTAATCAATTGATTAATAAGGCCATGCAAGAATTAAGAAATTAACCTAGGAAATAACTCAATAAGACCCACCTTTATACCATTGCGAGTATAATCCGTGATACTTTCATCTCGTGTTAACAATTTGCTAGTGCCCTCTTTAATCGTCGGTGGTGTAGTATTCGTATAGTATCCATCAAATTCATTTCGAACTTCATCTGGGAATTTTGATAACCTTCTTGTCTCTTCATTCATCATTAACCAAATGCTATGAGATTACACAAGAAAGTTACCACAATTGATGTTAAGTAAAGTAATTCTATGAACATATTTTCTACTTTGTGTAGCAAGATGTTAATACCAAGAAGCTCTTAGTAATTTCTCGCCGGTTTTGGCATCGCAAAACATCCAATTGGAGCACATTCCAATCTTCCCATACGAACCATTCCAATTATCAATTTGAATAACATCATCCCTAAAATAAATCATTTAGGCATGAGAAAGTACATGAACGTCAAACTAGTATACATACATAAATACAAATACGTATGCGCGTATATAGGAGCTGGTAAAAGTTTGACTGATGGGTTAGAGACAAAAAAATTCATCGATGCAATTACATATACAACAAAGTGTAGTGTAATTACAACATAGTGTACGATGTAATTATACAATACATTACTTGTAAACATAATTACACTGTTTGATTCTCGCAGTTAGTACGCTAATTTAATTTGTATGTTAACTTTCCTATGTTATTAATTAGTCATTATTATTTAGCAGAGTTTAGTTGCCTACAATCAGTTACAGATTTGTAAGATTTCTGGTTTTCTACGTATAATTGAGGGTTTCCTCTCCATTGATATATTATTCTTTCTAGTGCCCTGCTTACGGACCGCACATATAAGGTATATATATGTGAACCCTTGGATGGGTAAAAGTGAAATTGCACTAATTTTGACGTTATTTTACTAATCTCGTGAAAATAACATTAAAAGTGGTGGAAGATTAATCAGGCATCATGTGGTGGCGTTGATAGTCGAAAGACAAGGGTACATACACCAATCGGCCGGCGTCCCGATGGTTGAGTGTTATGTGCCTTAGTCCAAGGCTTGATGCAAAACTACTATCGAGTTGGGGGTCTCACCGGAAGCAGCATCTCTATTCCTACGGGATAGAGGTAATGCTGTCTATATCTTACCCTTCTCAGACCCTACCATAGCTTTGCTATTGGTGGCATATACTGAGTACGATGATGATATATTATTCTCTCTCTCTCTCTCTCTCATACAATACTAAAACTTGTTACAAGTAAAAAGATTTCCTACACAAGCTTTTGACCTTTATGAAAGTTTTTATTATTTAAGACATCTATGTGCGTTATTGCTTCAACATCAACTACATATGGATATGAAGAGTGATACCAAATTGGATAACGATCCACTTCCATTTGCAGCTTTGCCATCACCCAAATTAGGTTCTTCTTGCTCCTCTTGTGTTGAACCTAAGCCACCACCCCAAACTCCAGCTGCCTTCACATGATTAATGCATGTTTCCTGACCATGCGCATCATGCCAATTATATACATGAAATTACAATAGCCAATTAAGGGGGGTGTTTGGGATTGCTTACTTTCATCAACTTATAACATTAACTTTTTGAAAAGTTATAAGTTGTTTGGTATTTCTTTTTTTGTGAGAGGAAAAGTTCCATAAGTCACAAGAGGTATAAATAAGGAATCCCAAACACCTCCTAAATCACAAATTTACCATACACGCACACACCTGCATTAGATTAATAAGGGTTTCCGTAGTAATCGTTTGGCCTGCCCCAACTTCATATGATCTGACATGAAAGTTTTGTCGGAATACCAAACCGTCTTTAAGCATTCTGCCCAAACCGAGATCCCCAACCATGTACGGGTAATTATTGTTTTGGTCGAGCATCATCTTCGGTTTCAAGAAAATAGTTCTAATAGCACCATTTTTGGTGGCATGTACCTTTGTAATATCTTTAACAACCAAACCCCAAGAAGAAGCATCTTTGTTCTAAATAATTCCATGTTCATCAACGGGTCCTCGTGGAAGATTGCTGTGAGACATGCAATGATATGAGAAAGAATTCGAAAATAAAAATGCATTGGCAGTCATAACAACCATTGCTAATAATGCATGCTCTTAAAATTGAATCCCAGTGTACAGTAAGCTAAGTTTTATTAACTATTTATAATGACACCATATTTATTGATTTTCTTTGTAACAGTTTTTATGGTGCATTATTTTCATGGTGAAATGCACAATCGCACATATCTAACTTATAGATCCACCTTAGGTGAAGTAGGCTGCATCAAAAGTTGGGTATAAACATCCATCTATTACTCTAGCAGGATTTCTAGGAGCATTCATAATGGGTGTGGTGACGGAGTCAGGAATTTTTTCTTATGAGTTCGGGAATTTTTTGGTGCTTGATTTTTTTTCCAATATCAAAGTTTTCGGGCCCGAATGGGTCGGGTCGGGTCGATCATTGGGTCTGATAAATAAAATACAATATCACTATCATAACAAAAATAATTACACAAATCCCTCTTCACATACAAGCATCATTCATATAATTGTCATCCAAATAATTACGCAAATTCCTGTTCACATGCTTCATTGAAAAAAGAACATTTCGCAAACGATAGACCAACGGATATTTGTTGTTGGCGATCGTTGAAACCTTGAGGCGAACCGGCAAAGGTGATGAGGCAATGGTCGTTTGGTTGACAGAATGAAGCTGATTGGTTGCTGAGGCGATGACCGATGTTTTTGTTTGTTTATTTATTTATTATTTAGGTATTATGTTTAAAAATGTTAATTGGGTTGGGCTTATTGACCCATTCTACGAGTAATTTTGGGCTTTTTAATAATCTATATATGGATTATTATTGGCCCACATATGATGTTTGTTAATAAAATTTATAGTTTTTTAAAAACTTTTTGTATTTTATAAAAAGAATATTCATTACTAAAAGAATATAACTAAATTTTTCACAAACAACGGGTTCGAATATATCTTTTTAGAAAGATACTGGGTTCACTCACTGGAAAAGAATGAGTTCGCTCGTTAGTGCGACACCATAGGTTATATATAAAACCGAAATATACCGGGTTCGGCCGAACCCCGTGAGAATAATGTGGCTCCGCCACTGCTCGTAAGGTTGTATAAATATGTTATGCACTCAAACAAATTAAATCAAATCATTCGTATCAATGTAGTCAGTGACGGAGCCAAAAATTTTTCCTGTAGGTTTGCCATTTTTCGGTGCTCGGTTTTTTTATGGCGTCAAAGTTTTTGGGCCCCAATGGGTCGGGCCTAAGTCATATTTAATAAAAAGGATACTACATATCATAATGTTTCCTGTGCATACTCATGCTTTGTAAACGATTCATAACATCTTCAATCGCGAATCAAAAAAAGATCTCATATTCAATATAACAAATGCACACATCATATATATATATATATATATATATATATATATATAGCTGTCGTGCATCTAATCACGCAAAATCAAAAAAATATTCTTCGTGAGGTCTGGATCGATTGAAGACTCATCAAAGAAAGAGTCAGTCGACCGACCGTTATCTGATTGAACTGCGGCAGGTAAGGCGATGATTGAAGCCTTTGAGGTGAACTGGAAAAGGCGACGAGGCGATGGTCGTTTGGTCGATAGAAACATGATTATCGGTCGCTAAGACGATGGATGCTGTTTTTGTTTTTTGATTTAATTTTCATTTAGGTATTATGTTTTAAAATGTTAATTTGGTTGGTTTACTGGATAATTTTATGAATAATTTGGACATGTTTTCTATAATTTATGTATGGGTTATTATTGGTCCGCTTATAATGTTTGCTAACAATTTTTAAAGTTTTTATAGTTTATAAAAAAAATATTCATTACTAAAAGATTTTAACTAAAATTTTCATAATTAATGAATTCGAATACTTTTTTTAGGATGACACTGGGTTCGCTCTATGTCTCGATACTATAGGTTATATATAAACCGAAAAAAGATCAGGTTTGGCCGAACCCGATGACCATAAGGTGGCTCCCCACTGGGTGCTCATTTCTTTCCATATACCTAATGCACAAGAAAAATGTTACATTTTGTTCAATTTTTTTACTTCTACGAATGGAGTCCTCATCCTTTACCCTATTTTACCCTATGGGAATTTAAAATAATCCCCCATATTTGAGAATTCATTATTCATCCCCCCATTATATATTTTATTGCGGTTGTAACTTAGGAGTAAGTGAAAAAATATACTACTTATTTGATTATGAGCATATATGACTACGAGGAATCAGATAAATGGATAAAGATGATGATTCTATTATGAATGCTCTAATTGCACATATATGGCCTTCATATTCATTATCATTATTTTTTTTTCTATTCTCTCTATGTTATTCAATACATCCTTTTCTATTTAATATGATATATTTTTAAAGAATATACCTATAACTATATCTATTAATACACAACACATTTATTTGCCAATGAGCTAGTGATGAAGTGGTAAGGAAGAGAATTGGTGTTTTATATGACCCAGGTTGAATTCATGCTCCCAGTATCTAGTTTGAGAGGCACCAGGATGGTGATGAGAGACTAGGCAAGTAGTTAGGTGGCTTTCACTAGTTGGATCCTTATCATTGTGTTTTGTGTTTAATTTAGTCATTGATTGTGTCTTTTTTCTTGATATTGTGTTATATTATTCAACATTATATTATATTTTGCGATCTAGTGCGCCTTTTTATTTATTTATTGTTGTGTTTGTTAATTTTCGACATTGTGTCTTTTCGTCGTTTTTTTGTACCTGGAATGACGGGGGAATACTTTGGTTTCTTTTAGTTTTTTATTTATATATTGAGTTTTATTATTATTTTTTTTATTTTTTTAGAAGTTTTTTGTGTATCCTCAAATCCTTCTCACAGTTTTTATTTTTGTCTCCATTTGCATTTTAACTTTACCCATAATCAATATTATTAGAAACCCAATATGATGATACCAATCTTGCACTAGAAAATATAAGCAAATTGCAACTTTTATCTAATACCATAAAAAAAGAAATAAATCAATCAATTGTCTAGATATTTCATTGAGATCATATGATATTAATAATAATCATTAAAATTCAACTTATTATCTACCCAAACGAAATAAAAAATAAATTAAACAAATTAACATATTTATTAAAGAAGTTAAATACTATTTTTTACTGAATTAGGTTTAAACATCCACTAAATATGTGATGATATGCTTTAATGGATATTGCAAGAAAAAGTTTTCGATCTAACGTGGATGTTAGATCACATCTTGATAGGCTATTAGCCTTCATATGGCATTGATACCCAGATATGGTGTGGTCTCCAGAAAATGCAATATATATGCCTCAATTGTTATGTTAATAGCATTGAACAATCCATGGTAACAAACATAGAGTTATTCTTTATTATGATTTTTATCCTATGGTGACAGCAGATGTTTGTAAGTCAATTGATAGCATTCATGATTAATAAATGTAGAACATTCATCTACGACATATAAAACACTACTTCATAGTTCATATGGCTATGCATTAAAACTTAACGGCCGAAGGATAACACTAGTCTTGAATTAAAGTTTTAGCAATTTAATACTTATCTATTATTATTATTGTTTTTTTCTTTTGAAAGGCGGTATGTTATTAAACTGAAAAGAACCAACCAAACGCTAGGACTAACAAACAAAACCAAGACCAAGTAAGGCCATTACAAGAAATCAAAGTTACACCTAACCAGTTTATCAAAATATTCAAGTTTTGCTTCAGATCCAAAGAATTAAAGCCACACACCTTGATCACCACCGCCTTTTTGCCTTCGAGATAGTGTGTTCTGGGAATATTTTTTTCTTCAATTCTAAATGTAATTCTATAAAATATAGTTAGATTATAATATATTAGGACCCAAGGCAGGCCTTTCGGTAGGAAGTTTCAAAATTGTTTTTATTCTTTTAATTTTTAATTCTTCATCCTCCAAAATCTGCTTGCACAATTTTTAGGATTTTATTTTGACGTTATCAAAAGATTCTTTCATGCCTAATAAAACTAAGATCAGTACATATCAAATATCATTATATCATATTATATAATATAGCATGATATTCATGTACATGCACATACGGTGAATATAGTCTAGATTACATATATGACTTGAAATTTCGAATTACTCTACAACTACCTTATTACCTAGACACAATATTTTCATACCCGACCCGGAAGCCTTACCGGGTCAAAGGCCGGACTGATCCGAGAGGGTGGACTGGTGTTTAACCCGGATGACGTCATATGTAATATAAATATAATTTATATAATATGTTTTCCATCTTAATATCAAAACATGATCCATTCTACATAACACCTTATGTTATGGATAAGCCCATTCAAGGCCCAGCAATGATAAGCTAAAAATCAGCCCAAACTAATTACCTTATGAATCTAGGGCTTGGTTTCTTTACAAAAAGAGGCAAACGATTAAAGAGGATACAACGGATCAAACTTTAAATACCTCTTCTCCAGCAAATCTGAATTCCTACCCCTTTCATTTATGGTATTTGATTTCATTTGAGTGTAATCGTTTTACTCAAGCAATAGAATCATCAATTTGACTACATAACACCTTTTATTAGAAGCTCATGTATCAGTCTCGAAGATAAGCAGATGGAGACGAAGGCTATGAAGATGACTTGAAGGTTAAAGACTGCCAGAAGATTAAGCAGAAGAAAGACAGTCGAAGATTTCTAGAAAAAAAATATAAAAAATAGTGCTTTTACCGGCTGAACCGGCGGGTCATCGGGTCCTCTCGGGCCGTCAACCGGCAAACCCGGCCGGGGTTTTAGAAAACGGGCTAAATACCATGAACCGGACCGTCATTTGTAGCGGGTCCCGATTAGACCGGTCGAACCGGCCGGTCTGGTCCAGGTTTCAAAACACTGCCTAGACATTACACACGATAAAATTAAACATATACAATTCGAAATACAACCAACAAAGTACATATATGAACCTACACTGCAAATAAATGATCCTATCTATGACAAAATTTACACATACACAATTCGAAATATCACCACAATACATAGATGTAACATCCAACTTTTGTTAAATAATAAATAACATAAAGTTTTGTTATTAACCGTGTGTCGTTAAGTTAGTCGGGTGTTAAAGTGTTTGGATAAGAATTGGAATTGTGAGTGGGTTGTGGGGCCCATAGCCCCTATATATACAATCCAACCCATCCTTCCTTTCACCACTTTTCTTTCCTTTCATCACACCCACCCACTCAAGAACACACACTTTCTCTCTCAAGACCCGAATCAAAATCCGGGTTAAAGTAAGAAAGATCTTGGTGTTCAAGTGTCTTCAAGTAACAAGAATCACGTCCAGATCCTCGAGTCGTCTCGGATCCGAACCGAACCCGAAGCAAAAGGTAGGTTTCAGTTTAAATGGTTAAGTTTTTAGTCAGTTTCGACATGCAAACTGATAGGATGATAGATTAGGCTGTGAAATGTAAGAAAAACATAAACTTGGTGAGTTATAACCTCACGGGTATGTTATAGGACAAAAAGGTGATGTTCGGACCTCATAAAACACGGGTATACAAAGTTGGTACAACCCAAAACCCATAAAAAGGGTAAAATCAGGTCCTAATAAAGAGTCACAGAGTAAAATAGCTTTAGAATGGCAAAAAAAGAAGAGATGTAAAAAAATGGATTTTTTCCATGAGAAGAGAAATTCTTCCATGAGAAGAGAAATTCTTCCATGCGAAATTCCATGACCCCGTTAGCTGAGGGTTTCATTAGCATAGATATAAGAGATACTAGTAACAGATAATTGACACGCGTAATGTATTGTACAGTTAGCCGTGCACAACTAAGGAAGGGCATTACCATCAACGGCGAGAGAAACCGACTCCAGGTGAGTTTCTAGCCCCTTATCTGTTATGTGTTCGGGGCTATGTGCATACCCAATGTGATAGTTGTTAATACACCTACCTTAAGTGGAGAGTGTATGATACGCGTATGATATATGTATGATTAAGTATTGAATGTTATGATAGAATGTTTATACGAATGAATATGTATGTATGTATGTATGTATGTATGTATGTATGTATGTATGTATGTATGTATATATATATATTTATATACATGATTAGAAGATATGTATAGTATGCACGTATGAAAATGAATGCATGAAAGAGTGAAGAGACATGTATGGTTAGTTGAGACAGAGGGACTAGACCCTAATAATATCTGAGACAGAAGGGACCAGGCCCTAATAATATCTGAGACAGAAGGGACCAGACCTTAAAAATATCTGTGATGGTAGAGATGGTGTAGCCTATGTTATACCATAGGGGATTAAGAAAGAAAGTATGAGAGCACGAATGAATGTATGTATGTATGTAAAGCAAGAATGAAAGAAGTAATAGTAAGTAAAGTCCGAAATACGTATCTCCGGACACGTATGAGTAAGAACATGAATGTATTGTACGTTAATTGATTAACTAGAACTCACTCAGCGTAGCTAACTTTTAGTATGCACGCAGGTGAATAGGATGCGACGGGTTGCTTGAGGGAAGACACGTGGCAACAAAGTGAAGACTGGCATCGAAGAAAAGAAGATTCACGTGTCGTTTACGTTACCTTTTAAGACTTAATGTATTTTGTTTAAAAACAAGCACTTATGTTATGTAAGAATGTTTAATATTATGTATTCCGCGAAAATTTTTTTATTAACTCTGATTTTAGAACTGTGTTTATGAGTAAATCCAACGCCAAAGTAGGGCTTCCGGGAATGGGGCCTTACTATAGATAAACCTACACATGATAAAATTTACACATACATAGTATATATATGAGCCTACACAAAATATAATTTACACATAGACAATTCGAAATACCACCTATACAATACATATATAAGTCTACACACCCAACACACCCTAAACAGTAAAGGTTTTATCTTACATACCCTACTTAGTAAACAAAATTATCATACACATCCAACATATAAAGTATGTTATTCTACATACCATACATAGTAAGCACATTTATTTGACACGCACGCAATATTAGTTACTTGTTGGTGAAAATGAAATGAACTAAAAATCCCTTAACATTGAACTAATCGTTACAAAGTATAATATATGAACCTACACAATACACAATTCGAAATACCATCTTACACCGTAAAAAATAATCCCTACATATAAGACAATACACTACTATATAAACATTTATTCCGCCCCACACATACAAATTTGAATTCAAGTTAACTACACTTTCACAAAACTCCCCGCACGTAACGGTATGTTTATAGTTTTGCTACGTAGGTACCATATGAACAAAATTCATAATATACAACGTAATGTTGATAAAATTATGAGCTTTATAAATAAATCCCAAAACCAATAAACAGTTTACACAATCATAAATTCCAAAAAAAAAACTGTTTTTGCAAAATTTTAATGAGAAAAATTAAATAGTATTAATCATCTTATAAGCATTGTTACGCATAAGAAAAATAACTGCTGAATACATTAATGCCTGGTTTAATGAGGCCTACATCACAAAAAACATGTCTATCCCTTTAATTAAAAATATAACATAAATATGCGTTTTAATTACGTAATGCCATTTCTGTTGTAGATCACTGATTAAATACAATCAACGGTTCGGATTCATTTATCGCACTTCTCACTAGCTATAATATCACTTCTCGCATAAACCATCCCATATATATATATATATGTATGTATGTATGTATGTATATAGGGTAAGAATCATAAGAGAACCCTTTGCAAATTGAGAACTTTGAGAACCATTTTGATCAACTAAAAAAAACCTCTAAAAAAATATTTAAAAAATTATAAAATAAAAAAGAACGCAAATTTTAAAAAAGTAAAAAAAAAAATTCTTATATTTCATTCCGGTTTCATAAAAAAACAAGAAAAAAAATAATTCGTATTATACCTATACACATGTGTATAATTTTATTTAATCTTTAGTTACGTAATGTGCATACATATACATTATCATTTACCTTAAATTATACATATATGTATAAAAAAACAAGTGTGTACACATATGTACATAGTATACATATATGCATAATTTAGCTATAATGAGATTTTTTTTTTGTTTTTGTTTTTTTATGAAACCGGGATGATAAATAAGAATTTTGGTTTTTTTACCTTTTTTGTGTGTTTTTTGTTTTATAATTTTTTTTTTATAATTTTTGGGTTTTTTGTTGTCCAAAATGGTCTCACGGTTCTCAATTCCCAAAAAATTCTCACATGATCCTGATATAATATCTACCTATTCTAATATAGTAAAATAGCTGTGGACACGTGTCAGTTGATGGTTAACCTTATAACTTTTTTCCCTCCAAACTAATAATTATGTCATAGATAAATAATTATTCACTTTCCTTTTACACTCCATTTATATTATATCTATAACATGATTAAATTATTCACTTTCTTTTATACTTTATATTATTATATATACTAACATTTTTATAAAAATAAATATTCTTATAAATTATAAATATATGCTTTAAATATATCCATTTATTTTTTCAGTTAATTTACTAAACTATATATATGTTAAAATGTAAAAATATATAGCATTCACTTTCATATATAATAAATTTTATCATAGTCAGTTTCTTGATTTTTTTTTTAATGATTGTTTTAGGTTTTTTGTGGGACTTAAATTTGATTGTTACAGATCAAAAGTTGGTAAATATATTGTATGGTACAAGTTAACTACATTTGGCTCAAAATTTGCTACGGGTCAAAAATGGGTAATATGAGTGTTTTTAAAAGTTTTAGAATGCAAGTAGACTTATCATCAAATTTGTTACGGGTTCAAAGTTTTGACTTGAAAATGCCAAAAAAATGAAAGTTAGAATTTTAAACGTGATTTAGGTTTTGAATTTATTTTCAATGACATTTTTTGAAATAATAAAAAGTTTCGGGATTTGGCTAATTAACTATTTTTCCCACAACTATTAAAATTTAAGAAAAGATGGCAAACACTTTCGACATGCTACCTTCAGGCCTATCAATGCTTATAACTTTTATCAAATTGAAGCATTTGTGTCAGCATTGACTTTTCTTTAATGGTGATTAAAATATAGTGTGTGAAACATGTCATACAAAATTATGCTCAAGTGAAGCAAAGCATTCACAAAGAACAGGTTAACATGCTATTTTTATGTTTGTCATTATGGCAAAGTCAATAAGCCCCGTCAAAATTATAAAATCATTTTATGTTTGAGACCATTTTGGAGCACAAAAGAAACTCTTTTTAAGAAAAATAAAAAAAAACTATAAAAAAAACGTGAAAATAAAAAAGTGAAAATAAAAAACCAAATTTTTTTTATCTTTCATCCCGGTTTTATAAATAAATAAAAAAATATCGGTTTAGAAAAATTATATATATGTATAATATTCTTTTTAATTTTATACTTGTTATTCTTTATACACATACATACAATTAAGGTAAATGATAATTTAAATATGTATACATTATGCAAATGGTGATTAAATAAAATTACACATATGTGTATAATTAGGGTTTTTTGAAATAGGGATGAAAAGTAATTTTTTTTGGTTTTTTAACTTTTTAAAAATATTTGTTCTTCTTCGTTTTATAAATTTTTAAATATGTTTTTAAAGGGTTTTTTTGTGTTCCAAAATGATTTTTAAAGTTTTCAATTGCAAAAGGTTCTGAAATGATCCTCACCCTTTATATACATATATATATATATATAGGAGATTTCAAATGAGAACCACTTTAAGTATTAAGAACTCGAAAGAACTCAGTGTAACAATTTCTTTAAAATTTTTTTTACACATGCGTAATATATGTAGGTTACATATACGTAAAAAAATTACATAATTTTTTACGCACCGAGTTGACTTTTTACATATGTGTAACGGACGTAAAAGTTAGTGTAACCATTTACATCTTTATTCTCTCTCATACTTTGACTTTTTTGCTAGATTTAATCTCAACCACATATTCCAATCCATTTAAATAAATGTATGGCCTAGAATGGAGTTCTTAAGTTATTAAAACTCAACATGATTCCGAAAATAAAAATTTATTACACTGAGTTCTTTCGAGTTGTTAAAACTCAAAGGGGTTCTCATTTGAAATCTCCCATATATATATATATATATATATATATATATGGGGTGGGTTCTAGTAAAAACTCTTCTTAAAGAGTAAACTTAAAACTCCTAAAAACTTCCAAAAAAACTATTTTTAGATTAAAATTTTTTTTTTTGAAGTTTCTTTTTTTTTTTCCCATTATTTTTATATGTTGTTATTGGTTCAAAAAAAAAATAAAAAATTGTCAGTAACCTCGTCGGTATAGTGCGCATATGTAATAGTGTGTATTGCATATATGCAAAAGTGTTTGTATTGCATAGAATACAACACTATTACACATATTTGATACACACTATTGTATATATGCAATATAAGACTAATACACACATCGAATACACATTAGTACGTATGTGTAATACAACATTAACGCACATGTGCAGCACATCAATTTTTATTTATTTATTATTATTATTTTTCCATATAATAAAACACTACTACACATATACAATACATAAATATTGAATATATGCAATAAAACACTATTAAACTAAAAAATACATAGTAATACACATGTGTAATACAACGGTATCGCACAGTAATACGTATGTGCATTACAACGGTTTTTTTTTTTGTTTTTTTTATATTTTTCAAGTGAAATATAAGAAAATATAAGAATATTGGCTAAAACAGAATTTTAAAAATATTTTTTTATTTTTAATTAAAAATAATTTTTAGGAGTTTTTTAGTTTTTTCTCTAAATGTGAGTTTTCTCTTGATCCTCTCCATATATATATATATATATATATATGCTAAGTATAAAATGAAAACCCACGTAAGTTGTGAAAACTCTAAAAACCCATTCTCAATCACATGTTTTTAATTAATGTTTAAATCTTGTGGTCCACAATTAAAGTGAATAAAAAATGTAAATATAAATATAACTTTTTCTCTCTCCTGAAAACATATATAAAAATTAGTAAAAAAATGTTAAAAAATAGCAAAACATTTTTTTTAATGTTTCGATGTTTTGTATTAAATGTTACAACATATATTACATGTAACAAAAAAAAAAACGATGTTACATAGGGGTTTCGCGGGTTTTCACAACTCAAATGGGTTTTCATTTTAACCTTACCCTATATATATATATATATATATATATATAAAGGATAAAATACAATAATCCTTTATCGTACATTACGTACGCGACACTTCTAACCCTTGATTCCCAAAATCACAATTACACTAATCTGTTCGTTCCTCTCCCTCAATTCGTCTCCACCACCCCTCACCGACATCAGCACACCTCCGATCGTCGGTGCCATCAACACTCTTCGTCACCATCATCGCCGTCGACAATGAACTCATCGGAAAATCGCAAAACTTGTCACAGGTTTGTTTAGTTGAATTGAAATTGAAATTGAAGCCAATTGATCGGTTAATCTTTGAAATCGATTCAATTAATCATCAATTTGAAGCTTCAATCGATCAATTTTGAGTTCTGGATGATGGGTTTTTGACATTGAACGTTTAAGATTTGAACGTATTAGCTGTACGTTTAAATTTTGCTTGTACTTTTAAATGTTTGAATGTATTAGCTGAACGTATTAGCTGAGCGTATTTCGCGTACGTAATGTACGTTAACCTTCCCATATATATATATATATATATAGAAAATTATATGGACAGTTATATTTTTTCTCTCTATTTTTTTATTGAAAGATATTTTCTTTTTCTCAACTTTAATTTTAGATGGTTGTTAGTGTTTTTAAAATAACTTATGTTCTTCATCTCGACCCGACTCAAACAACCAGCCCAAAAATTTTAATATTTGGTTGTGAAAAATTTGAACCCCAAAAAATAAAGACCATATTGAATAAAAATTCTAGATCTGCCACTGCTGTGTCTCAATTGTTTAAGGTATGCCTTTAAAATTATTGTGTGGTCGTGCCAGGATACGAGAAAGAAGAGAGTGGTTAAAGGCTGAGGTGGTTGGTGGGTGACGCACTGACATTCCTCCATCCACAAAACTCAATTTTATACTATTCTCACTTAGCTCTATTTCAATTAGGATAGTATTAAATTATTAGGTAATTTATTATACTACTTCATAAAGATAATGATATTTTTTATACAATTTATAATCTTGTGTAGCAATATTTTTCAAAACAGTTTACAGTTCATTAAATAGCAAGGAAAAACTTAACTAAATACATTGCAACACAACCAGTAAAAATTCACTCATAGCAACATGATTGGTAATGTGTAAGAGTTAGTTAAATATACCAAAAAATCAATAAAAGTTCTTAGTATAATAACTTTGAAAATAATACAAATAGTAGAAATACTTGTCTATTTCATTTTCAATAATATTGCTAAACAGAACAAGGACAATAATACCACGCCTATAGTCTATAGAATCTAATTAAACTCAAGTTTTGCAATGCAAACCAGGATTATGTTTGTCTTTTAACGGTAACAAAAACCCTCAACTAAGTTGATCAATCTTGTTAGAAAACGCAAGCCCTGTTTCACTATTTGATTCACAATTGATATTTTTGAATAATTGAGTCAATTAATAGTGTGTGCCATTCTTGTCATATTTTTATAACTTAATGTTACGGACGGGCCAAAGTATGATAGCCAATGTAAAACTTGAAGATAAGTACGTTATTTTATAACTTATTTTACTATTTGAAACTTCCAGTTAAAGAACTAACAGCTAGCTTTTATTGAGTCTTGACCCATTTCCATTTTTTGACCTCCATGTAGACCAACCTTTCATGATCGCGCCACCTCCAATCTCAAGTTGAAGCATATGCTCGCAATCAACTTGGTCATAACCGTCTAGCTTGCCATTATCGGTTCCCATTACATAAGTACTGGATTGCAACACGTTTTCCTTTTTACACTCTCGGTAGTACTCTAAAGTCATGCTCGCAAGCTCATAGTTCTCCATAATTGAATATGGAACACTCTACAATGTACAATAATCAAATGTCTTTAAGCTTCTTCTTCTGATGCATACTTATACGAATGAAAGATAAGAGAGTTACCTCGGGAATCCACCCAGTATATTTCGCATGGTTTACATGTTGGTTGGTATCTAAGTCGCTCCATCTTGGCTTTAAGAGCATATTTGCACATGAAATGAACAAATAAGATCATGCAAGGATTAAGAAACCTATAGAAAGCGCATTTTAAACATACAAGACTGACCTATTGCAGTGGGCACTATATGGAGGCGTTTGGTTTCTAAGGTGGCTATGAAAGGGGTTGGCAAAGAAATGACCAAATACCTTAATGATTTCCAGTTTAGGGTTGGTGTGTCGGGTGGTGCGGAGGCCATATTACATAGCGCCAACAGGGTATTGAGTGAGCGCCACACTGATGGGTCTCTTGCAATGTTTACAGTTGATTTTTCTAATGCATTTAATATGGTGGATAGATCAGCTTTACTTCATGAGGTAAGGATCAGACGCCCTTCTATTTCTTTGTGGGTGGAATTTTTATATGGGCAGCCATCAAGACTATATCTTGGGGATGATAATATTTGGTCCACCACGGGGGTTCAACAAGGAGACCCATTGGGACCACTTCTTTTTTCCCTTGTTTTACACCCCCTTGTGCATCAGATTCGAGACAATTGCAAGCTTCTTCTTCATGCTTGGTATCTTGATGATGGGACAGTCATTGGAGATTCAATGGAGGTGGCTAAAGTGCTGGATATCATTAAGGTGACATGTCCAACTTTGGGTCTTGAACCGAATATTAAGAAAACTGAGCTATTTTGGCATTCTTGTGATGGTACGAAGTCTCGTGACTGTTTATTTCCTGCTGACATCGGGAGACCATTATTAGGGGTGAAGCTTATTGGGGGAGCTGTTAGTAAAGACACCGGGTTTATTAAGGGTTTGGCAAAGAAGAGAGCTACTAATGCTGTTGATTTGATGCGTCTTCTCCCAAAACTTGGTGACCTGCAGAGTGAGTTACTTTTGCTTCGATCATGTATGGGTATTGCTAAACTTTTCTTCGGTTTGAGAACATGCCAACCTGTACACATGATGGAGGCAGCAGTGTTTTTCGACAAGGGATTGCGTGAGGCGATCGAGGACATTGTAGTTTGTGGAGGTCCTTTCTTTGGAGACCTCCAATGGCGACTTGCTTCCTTACCCATTAAGAATGGGGGTTTGGGGTTGTATTCGGCAGTAGAGGCTTCCTCTTATGCGTTTGTGGCCTCGAGAGCCCAATCGTGGGTGCTTCAGGATCACATTTTGCGAGACAGTGGTATATGTGGGATGGATTCTGATTATTCTTGTGCTCTGGCTTGTCTTCGTGATATGATTCCTTTATTCTTTTTGCTTTTGACACTTTTGGTTTCCTTGCGCCTGAAGCTGTGGAGCTACTTACCCGTGTTCAGCGGGTCATGCATAATAATGTTATGACTCCAAGATCAACAAATATAGTTTTTAAAAGATTGGGTTTTGCGATTCAAAAAGGGGGTAGCGGCGCAGCTTGTTGCCCGCTTGCCTTCTGTTTCGATGTAATTAAAATTTAAGCTTAAAAAAAAAACCGTTAAACCTTTACGGACATACTCAACAATACTTCCATCTCGTGTTAACCATTTTCCAGTGGTAGGCGGTGTAGTATCTGTAACACCCCGGCTTTAAGCGGAATACGCCCAGGTGTAACGTACAGATCATTCAAAGCTCTTAACACTATTAAAGCGACAATAATTATATTTAATGCATTTCATATCATCAAAAGTACACATATTGTTCATAAATAAAAATAAAATATAACACTTCATCGAAAGTAAACAAGTTCTTTATTTTAAATATTCTATGGCAAACTAATGATCTTCGTCCTTAGCACACCATCGGTTCAACCTGTAACACGTTGAAAATAATATATTTTGTCAACAATTAAGTTGGTGAGTTTTCATAAGTTTTTGCGTATACATATATATAGGAAACTCGCGATTCAACAATCGTAATGCAATAAGTATTCAAGCGTAAAGTAAATGAAATCAAATAATGTCGTCCTCCCGTTCATTTTTCCGAAGCCGTTGAAGTCGCGGAAATGAGAACCACCTTACGTAAACAACCGAGGTCGTAATGTTAGACGGCGCTGGTACGTCCCGTCGGACCCTCCCACTATGTGTATGCGTTTGCGTAACTTCCCCCATAAAAACAATAAACACATTGCAAGCAAGTTCACGTATAATCATAAACAATATGCACGAATAATATTAACATGTACGATATAAGTGACTCAGTTTGTAAACAATCACATAACTAACGAAAGAAAACTTGTAACGTGCTACCCCCAAAATATCATAAAACGTTAAAATGGGGTTATGAAGAACTCACATGGAATGAGGAATACGGTAACGAGAAGACAATTAAGATTAGAGCAAACTAGTTGCTTCCGCGAGAATTTCCGACAATTTTCCTAATTATTAAAGCGTAAATATAATAAATACTTGAACGAAATAAACGAACAAGACACAAAAAGATGGGTTTACAACGGGTTTGGGATCGTTAACGTATTAGTTATATTTTATAGAATATCGATAAAAGTGTAATTAAATTCTATTAATTTTAACGAAGGGTTATATTTGTTTATTAAAGAAAAACATTTAAAATATAAATACCGTCTTATCTATGAAAACGTTTTAGGTGATAGTTTAACGAGGTTCCATTTAAAAAGATAAGAAACACATTTATTATTATTGTTATTATTATCGTTGTTATTATTATTATTATTATTATTACCTTTGTTATTGTTTAGGTAAAAATAATTATATAGATATAAAAGATTATATATGTTTATACATATATGAATTTGAAGTTTTATTTTAGAAATTTATCAAAACCGCTGTTTGCTTAACCAGTGTAAACAATATAAGGTTTTTATATAATTTAGTTTAATAATATTAATTAAAACAATAAAACAATTTAACTAAAAAAATAAACAAAACCGGACAAGGGGAAATCGAACCCACGCCCCTAACCGGTTCAGGTGTTTTTGCGTGATCTGCACTGGCCATCTGAGCCAGTGTTTAACTCGTTAATCTTTCAGAAACGACTACATATAACAAGTTGTCGAAACAAATCCCCAAATCATATAAACCCTAATCAAAATAAATCCCAAATCGAAGGTCCTTTACCCTCTGTTGATTAAAATTGACAGAGGGGTTTTAATAACCATAAAAAATCCGACCAAAAACCATGTACTAATTACTTGTTACAAGTAAGAATTGAAGGAGAACAACGAGCTAGGGTTTCGGCTTAATGATGAACTTAAATGAGTCCAAGAACGGGTTCAACGATGCAATTAAGATGGGGCTTAGTTTCGCAGTGTGATAGGGAGTGTGAGGTACAAGTTAAGTGCGTTTTGGGTGAGTATTTATAGGCTAACAAGATCAAGTTCAGTCCGCAGCTCGAGTTAACGAATTTGATTATAATTGATTCGATTAGTTGGCAATCACGCGTTATTTCCATATGGGCGACTGGCGTGGAGGTTAAGCCTTCATAAACTCCTGATTTTACTGGTCAATTGAATCAAAAAGACGGAAGGGGGGGGGGGGTGGTGACAGGAAGAGAAGAAAAGGGGGGAAAAGATTTTTGTTATTTTGCATTAAGGTCCCTTAGGTTTGGTTGTTGGTTAGAAGACGTAAAATCTTTGTTGTAGGGGTTAAATTTGTATATAATAAATACATTGAAAGCCTCGTTAGCAAATGACAAATGCGAGTGACATGTAAAGAAAAAGAGAAAAATAAATAAATAAAAATAAATTCGATGATTCGTATTAATTATGAAAATCTGATTACAAACGGATAATAAAACAAATACATTTATTGAAACGAAAATGACGAATGTCACAGTATCCCTAAATTGTTTCTCTAATTCATCTCGAACTTCATATGAGAATTTGGATAACTTTCTTGTATCTTTGTTCATTAATAACCAAACACTACAAGATTACACAAGAATATACGACCTTTAATGCTTTGAAACGATATTTTATTAACACATTTTTTATACTTGTAGCAAAACGTTGATACCATGAAGCTCTTAGTAATGTCTCGCCTGATTTCCTATCACAAAACGTCCAATTGGAGCAAAGTCCAATTTTCCATATGCACCTTTCCAAGTATCAATTTGAATAACATCATCACTGTACGTAGTGTATTATTTTGGGATGACAAAGTACATCAACTTCAAACTAGTATTCATATAAATACAAAACACCAATGGACTTGTAGCCTAATAGTACCTAATAGTTCCATTTTAGGCAATATGGTGTAGATGAGTTTTCAGTGTTATGTGGGTTCTACCGTTTACATATTTCTTGTGTGTGTGTGTGTGTGTGTGTGTGTGTGTGTTTATTAAGGGCTTTTTATAAGTTTATAGATGTCTAGTAGTAGACTTATAAGAACCCCTTAAAACGAACATAGAACTATTTGGTTGTCAAACATGTCTTCTCGAATAGAGCCCGATTGTTTTATGTAATACAATCGGAGATGAAGAGTGGTACCAAATTGGACAGCGCTCCACCACCACGTGTAGCTTTGACATCACCCAAATTAGGTTCTTCTTACACATCTCTCGTGTTATAACACCTATGCCACCACCCCTGACTCCAGTTGCCTTCACATGATTATGGGTTGTTTCCTGAGCAGGCACTACTAATTATTTGTATGTAATTCTATAATAAGTTCAACTACAAATTTAACACCTATACCTGCAATAGATTTATAAGGCTTTCCAAGGAAACTGCTTGGTCTGGCCCAACTTCAAATGATCTGATACGAAATTTTTGTCGGAATAGAGAACCATCTTTAAGCAATATTCTCCCTAAATCAATATCTTGAACCTTGTACGAATAATATTTGTTTTGGTCGAGCATCATCCTCGTTTTCAAGAAAGTAGTTCTAACTATAGAACCATATCTAGTAGCATTTACCTTTGTAATATCTTTAACAACCAAACACAAAGAAGGAAACTTCTTTTTCCTTGGTAATCCAATGTGCATCTATGGGTCCTGGTGTGACTCGAAGAGTATTGCGTGTCATGTCATGGTACGAGAAAGAATTCGAAACGTTAAAGGCGAAGGCAACCATTGCTATAATAAAACTCCAGAAATTGAATTCCACTATACATTATGCCATTTTAACTATTTAAAGAAACCTATTTTTAAAGTTCTTTATAGCAAGTTATAACAATTATTATGGTGGGATGCACTTGCACATTTCAAACTTATATATCCACTTTAGGTAAAGTAGGCCGGCTGCGCATTTAAGTCGGTTTGGCCTGCATGGTAATTTTTAAAAGAAATGAGAGCATTCAACAAATTACTTACGAGTTTTAATTCCTAAGGGAATTTGATTACAATGTGTTCTGGTTAGATTGAAATTTGTAAAACGTCAGTACAATGGAAGTGTATGTGTTAACTCTGAAAAATGTTAATACCAAAAGTTCTTTGTTGTATTATTCTGATAATCATGCATCATTACAAAGTCATATAAATAAAGAAAAAAACTATCGAGAAAAGGAAACAACCAAGAAAAAGGCTAAACATAAAGATGGTAAAAGGAGATTATTATGGTAGGTCAAAGGAGTGAATTAAGAAAGTAATATATGGTAGAAAATAATCTTCAATACTCTCCCTTAAGTTGGAGCATGCAAGTTTCGTGTGCCCAACTTGACAAGTAGAAACCTGAGTTGTTGAACTCCTAACCCTTTGGTGAATAAATCTGTGATTTGCATCTTGGTGTCGATATGATAAGGTTGAATTTCTTGACTTTCGACTCTTTCACGCACAAAGTAGCAATCCATCTCTACGTGCTTGGTGCGTTCACGAAAAACCGGATTATTTGCAATGTGACGAGCCGCTTGGTTGTCACAAAAGAGAGGGGTCGGTTTGGTTAAGAACACATCAAGGTCTTTCAAAATCCAACATACCCATAGAATCTCACTGACGGTAGAGGCCATTGATCAGTATTCCGCCTCAGCCGATGAACGGGAAACAACAGATTGTTTCTTTGTCTTCCAAGATATCGGAGCTCCACCCAAAAGGAGCAAGTAACCGGTTTGATTTCTACGTGTATACGGGCATCCAAGCCAATCCGAATCACGAGATGCTGTAAGGTTGCATCCTCCCCCTCGAGGGAGAAGAACTCCTTGTCCGGCCGTGGTCTTGAGATGACGTAACACTCGATAAGCTGCATCTAGATGGGGTTGTCTAGGATTGGCAACAAATTGACTTAGAATGTTGACCGAGTAGGCAATATCGGGTGGGGTGGCTTGTAAGTACAACAATCTTCCTATCAATCGACGATATTGCCTGGCATCAACTTTTGGTTCAGTTTCACTTTTATCGAGTTTTAGGTTTTGTTCATAAGGAAAATAACTTGGCCTGCATCCTTGTAAGCCACTATCTTCAAGTATATCTAACACATACTTTCGTTGACTCAATACAAGACCTTCCGCGGTACGAGCAACTTCTATACCAAGGAAGTATTTGAGATTTCCAAGGTCCTTTATGCTAAAGCGCTGGTCAAGTTTGTCTTTGGTATCTTGTATTTTGTCATGATTATTTCCTACTATCACAACATCATCGACATAAATGAGGGCGGCAACAAAAACTGTCCCATTTCGGTAAATGAAGAGGGAGTGGTCAGCCTTAGATTGTGTGTAACCAAAATCAAGGAGTGCATTGGTAAACTTTGGTACCAGTTTCGCGAGGCTTGTTTCAGCCCATAAAGCGATTTTCTTAGCCGACAAACTCTTGTTTCTCCCTCTTTAGCAAAGCCTTGAGGAATTTTCATATACACTTCTTCTTTTAAATCCCCGTGAAGAAAGGCATTGTTCACGTCAAGTTGATGTATGAACCTTTCTTTTAACTGCAATAGCTAAAATAGTTCTAACAGTGACTAGTTTGGCAACCGGAGAAAACGTGTCATGATAGTCAACTCCTTCTATTTGTTTGAAACCTTTGGCGACGAGTCGTGCTTTGTATCTTTTGACATCTCCGTTTGGCTTATACTTCACTTTGTACACCCATTTGGAATCTATGGCTCGTTTTCCTTCTGGCAAATTTTTGATGGTCCACGTGCAATTTTCTTCAAGAGCTCGAATTTCCCTTTTCATGGCCTCCTTCCATTTCTCACTTTTAACTGCCTGGTGAAAAAATTTTGGCTCATCGATAGAGTCGATAGCTGCTAAAAAAGCCTTGTGAGTGTTAGAAAAATTATAGAGACAAAATTGGCTAAGGGGTGTACCGTTGAGGATTCTTGAGTTGGTGCGGTTTGAGCGTGGTCTACTGATGGGGGGAGACGAACTTCGAAGTCTTCAAACCTGTTTGGTTGTGTTTTGATTCGTTTGAGACGAGTAGGATGTTCTTGCAAGCTTTCGTGAGGAGCCTGCTCAACATTTGGTGTTTCAACGGATTGAGTTTGGTCCTGCTCAACATCTGGGTCTTGGTTCGACCCAACTATTTCTCATTGAGGGAGTTGGCTATTTTTAGAATTTAGATTTTGTTCAGGCCCAATAGGCTCTGAATGATCATGTGGACAAAAAGTATGTTGTTCAGCTTCAGTTGCTAGGTTCGTTGGAAGATCAGGTTCAGTTGCATCTTTCTGTTGGGTAGGTACACCATACTTTGCATTTGTATTTTCAACTTAACAGTAGGTTGTATCAATGATTGGATCAAATAACTTGTCATCTTTTATATCAACATCAATTTTATCAAAAAGAAAGCTGCTTTCATGGAATTTGACATGTCTTGAAACAATAATCCTTTTGTTTTGAATATCATAGATTTTACCTTGAGGGTACCCTAAGAATACCCCGGGTCTCCCCCTCTCTTCAAACTTATCACCTTTGGTTTCGTTGCTACTATATAAGTTAAACAACCAAAGGTTTTCATGAAGTCGTAATCCGGTTTTTGATTGAATAGAATTTCATAAGGAGTTTTGTTATCGATTGCCGCGGAAGGCAATCGATTAATGATGTATGTGGCGGTTAAGACACACCCCCCCAAAAAATTTTAGGCAAATTTACTTCGAACCTTAATGCCCGGGCGGTTTCGATGATGTGTCTATGTTTTCGTTCCACAACCCCATTTTGTTGTGGGGTGTGTGGACAAGTCGTTTCAAGGAGAATTCCTTGTTCATCATAAAACTTTAGCATGTCGTTTGATGTGAACTCCCCACCATATATCACTCCTAATTCTTTTTACTAATTTTCCAAATTGAGTGTGAACCATTTTATGAAAGTTCACTAGCAACTTGCTTGCTTGATGTTTAAATTTTAGCAAAAATACCCAAACAGATTTACTAAAATCATCAATGATAGTCAAAAAATACCTTGCCCCCCGAGTAGAATGGGAATCGGTATTTTCCCCAAATGTCGCAATGTAGAAGGTCAAAACAACCATTTGTCTTGGTGCTACTATTTGGAAAGGGAAGTTTAGTGTGTTTTACTCTTGAACAAGAGTCACACATTTCTTTGAAAGAAGTATTGCTAAGGAAATCAATTTGAGATAACCTTTCACCGGAAGCGTGCCCTAATATTTTGTGCCAAGTGTCAATGGTCGTCATCATGGCTCTTCTTTCTTTTCCAATCATCCCGTCCGATATAGACCACTTTTCAATTTACCCGCACCAATCAAGTTCCTCGTGTGAAGTTTCTGCATTACACAAAAATCAGGAAAAAAAGTTATTGCTGATTGAAGGTCGTTACTCAAACTACTAACCGACAATAGATTGCAAGTAAATTTAGGAATGTGTAAAACGTTTTTTATTTTCATTCCTTCTGGTAAAATGCATTCTCCTCTCCCTTCAACGGATATAGCATTCCCGTTAGGAATCACTACCGAGGGTTCAAATCGGTTTTTAGATATGTTTTGGAGGATCTCAGATTTATATGTGATATGATCGGTTGATCCCGAGTCTATCACCCATTCATCACGTTCACCTCTTCTTTCTACCATGGCGGAAATTTGTGATGGTTTATGCAAGCTTGACGGCTAGGGTTTTTTTTGTGATAGAACGGTTTGTGAACCCGCTCTGATACCATCTAAAAAATGATAGTACCAAAAGTTCTTTGTTGTATTATTCTGATAATGATAGTAACAAAAGTTTTTTGTTGTATTATTCTGATAATCATGCATTGATGTGGTCTAAAATATATATATTATTATATAAACATTCCCTACTATTTTGGATATTTTTGAACCAAATTTTTAATGAATACTATTATTTAGTGGTTTATATGTAAGTTTTAATGGTTGCAAGAGACAACAAACTAAAATAATAAAATATGATCAAGTCTCTTATTGGCTAAAATTAATTACCCTTTATTAGTTATTCATTAACTATGTCAATAATATTACTATTATTATAAGTTACTAACGCTACATATTTTTGCTACACAACAACATCATGGGCTTGAGACGGATTGAGATCTTGGGCTGAATTGCCGGGCTGAGAAATTATTTAATCTATGTGATAAAGAGGCCGATGGGTTGGCTTGAGAGACAAGGGTTTTGGTGTCGGCAGTTTTTATATATATATAAAGAAGACCTTTACAGGAGCCGACATATAGGAGCAATTTTGGTTGCAGAACCCCACGTGAACATTGTTGCTATTATTCTCTTTGAAGTTGGAGCCACATTACATCATTATTATTTCTTTCGTGGAGCAGGGTGAAGTCAAAGAATAGGGCTGCCAACATTATTTACACATTTACTATTTGTTTTGAAGTCAACAGAGCAGCCGCAAGTCAGGATTATCTCCGAGGTGTTCGGGTTCGCACCAGCTCATTCGAACACGGTTCTCTTGTTCTCAACTTTATTATTTTTATTATGATCTTGGTTGTTGAACTTAACTATTTTATGTCTTTGAGCATGATTGTTGGCTAAAACCTTTTTAGTTGCCTAGGCTTTGAATGAATATTTGTTGAGTTTTGGATTGATTGTCGGCATTGGGTTATTGGTGTTGGACTAATATTATTGTAATATACTTTTTGATGCTTTTAAGATGAATATGCATGCTTAATATTAATTTACTTTTATTCAATTGTTCCATATGTGTCTTTGTGAATGTCTTTCATGTGTAGACGCATATTAGGTTACCTACTGTGTGTTCGTAACTAGTTTATGGTTTATAGTCGACATAATCCATAGGAACTATTGTTTGAGGGTTTAGAGATTTTAAGTGTTCTACCTATCTTGAGACTGAGAGATAGTAGATAGTTGGGGTTGTCTTAGTCATTAGGTGGTTTGGGCATAGATTACACGAGAGTGGATTTCCCCCTTATTGTCTTTTGATTTTTGCTATCCTAAGTCTTTTTGAGCATCTTTAGGTTACTCCTTACGTCCCTTACACTCCCGAATGTATTGTGATTAGTGAGACTGAGAGGTGATCTAGTCATTAGAGTACTTTAATATTGTTGGAGAGACTGAGAGGTAATCCAACCAACCGGTTTGCGTCATACACCCCTTAGGTAATCCTTTTAGGTGACACCCAGAGAATGATCAAGGATCCACTAGGATGTCTAGGGTGTCGTATCTTTAGATCCCGGTTCCATCACAGTTTCCATAGCCTATAAGCATCCAATATTCACAAATAGGATTTCAAGCCTAGGTAACGCCTTTCTCATTAGTGTTTTCGTTTAAGTCTCAGAATTTTAAGTTTAATTTATTAGTTTAAATTAGTCTAAGTAATAATTAGTTTTATAATACAATAAATAAAAATTCAAAAACAATCTTTTTCTTAATTACTAGTTTATTTAGTGTTTAGAATCTAGTTTCGTTAATTTAAATAAGTGTCTCCAGGGTTCGATATTTCCGGACTTCCCATAGCTATTCTACACCCGATAGGTTCACTTGCCTGTTGCTAGTGGTTTGGTTTAGGGTATTCTAGGTTTTTTTTATTACTCGTTATGCTAGGTTGATTAATTGCAATAGTTTTATATACCACTTTAGGCACATCATGCATCATTACAAAGTCATATAAAAAAAGAAAAAAACTAACAAGAAAAGGAAACAACCAAAAAAAAGGCTAAACATAAGGATGGTAAAAGGTGAATATTATGGTAGGTTAAAGGAGTGAATTAAGAAAGAAATATATGGTAGAAAATAATCTTCAATACCAATTTCTGTAATGTGCTCTAGCTACCATTGCTTTTATGGATGGATGGTTGATTTATTTGCTTATTGCTAGGGGTGAGCATTTCACGGGTCACACCCGTCAAACCCGTGAACCCATCCTGCCAAACCCGTGGAACAAACCCGTATTCCATATACGGTCCGGGTTCCGGGTTTGAAAATTTCATCTAAACGGGAAACGGTCTGGTTCGGGTCGTACCCGGCGGAACAATGATGGAACCCGCGAACCCGCAAAGCAATTTTTCTCTGGTTAAATCTTAATATATAGAAGCAATCTTTCACTTCTTCTCCTCTCATTTGCCTAAAGTTTATGTTGATTAATATTATATGACATAATATTATATTTTCACGTTCAATATCCGCTTATTCATGTGACATAATACTTATTCGTATACAACTTACCATATTAATTAATGTTTAATTCTTTGTAATAGCTTTATGCCTTTGTGGTTTAAACATTTTTTTTGAAACACTGTACTTTGTAATATCATGTAACTATGTAAATTGCATTAGTTTTTTGGTTAAATTGTTTGTAGCCTCCTGTTTGTTAGGATGAATTGTGCATGTTCACATCAACAGGTTTGAGATTTTTGATTTTCAATTTGCAAAGTGCATAAGCTCATATACTGGTGTGATAGTACAAACACTTGTTTATTAAAGCATAAAATCGCATGTTTATGTAGAAAATCACATTTTTTTGACTTGTGCATGACGTCAAGGAACGGGCCAGAAAATCATGCAAAACAGTGTCATGGGTAACCCATTTAGAACCCGTTCCAGAACCCGTTTAAAACCCGGACCGGCCCATGTGTAAATGGTCCGGTTCCGGGGTTTGAAAATCTCTTCTAAACGGTTCCGGGTTTGAACCGGTTCCGGTCAGGGTCGGTCCAGGTCGTACCCGTTACACACCCCTACTTACTGCAATAACTATATCTGGCATTGTTTCCACGTTCACTTATGTTTCTATAAGGGTTTTCCTTTTAAAATATGATTCATATTTTCTATTCACCAAGTTCACTGCAGTATAACGTGCTATATCATTATTTACCCTTTACAGCGTGTCAAAATTCGGTGCTAATTCACTTCTTTCCCCTGGTAGCTTATCATATTTTATAACTTAATATTAGGTACGAGCCAAAGTGTGATAACCAAAGTAAAAGTTGAAGATACACGTTATTTCAACTTATTTTACTATTAGAAACTTCCCATTATAGAACTAACTGCTAGCTTCAATCGAGTCCTGATCCATTTCCACTTTTAGCCCTCCATGTAGTCCAACCTTTCATGATCACACCACCTTCAATCTCAAGTTGAAGCATATGCTCGCAATCAACTTGGTCATAACCATCTAGCTTGCCATTATCGGTTCCCATTACATAAGTGCGGGATTCCAACACGTTTTCCTTTGTGCACTCTCGGCAGTACTCTAAAGTCATGCTCGCAAGCTCATATTTCTCCAGGATCGAATATGGAACACTCTACAATGATAACCAAATGTATTACATCATCTGATGCATACTTAGAATGAAAGATATATAAGAGAGTTACCTCGAGAATCCACCCAGCATATTTCGCATTGTTTACATGTTGGTTGACATCTATATCGCTCCATCTTGGCTATACGCATATGAAATGAATCAATAAGGTCATGCAAGGATTAATAAACCTATAGAAAGCATTTCAAAGGTAAAGAAAATTAGACTGACCGTTAAACCATAGCGAACATACTCAACAACACTTTCATCTCGTGTTGACAATTTTTTAGCGGTAGGCGGTGTAGTATCTCTAAATAGTGCCTCTACTTTATGTCGAACTTCAGCTGGGAATTTGGATAGCCTTCTTGTATCTTCGTTCATTAATAACCAAACACTACTATATCACACAAGAAATATATATATCACCGTTAGCATTAATGCCTCGAAACGTTTTACTTTTTCATAAAACACATTTTCTATACCATGAAGCTCTAAGTAATATCTCGCCTGTTTTGTTATCACAAAACGTCCAATTAGAGCATACTCCGATTTTACGATATGCACCTGTCCAAGTATCAATTTGTATAATATCATCGCTGCATGTACGTATACAGCATATCATTTAGGCATGACAAAGTACATCAACGCCAAAGTAGGGAATGGTTACTTTGAGAACTCACTTTAGTTGTGAGAGCTTGAAAGAACTTCATTTAGCAGTTTTTAATTTTTTTATTAATATATACTCTATGTAAGTTACATAGTTTAAAAAATTTAGAAATTATTTTTACACGAATCAACCAATAACATAGGTGTAACAAACATTTACATTACACTAATATTTGCAAATTTTTACTGTTCACCCTATAATGTAAATGTTTGTTACATCTATTTTAAAAGTCGATCGACATAAAAAAACAATTTTTTTAATAGGTGTAACTTATAGTACATATGAAAAATTTTAAAAAATTGTTAAGTGAAGTTCTTTTGAATTCTCATAACTAAAAGGTGGATTAGATAAAAAATATGAGAAATAAATCTGGGTCATTCATTATATATAATTAATTGAATAAAATAATAGTGACACCTATAAGTAACAAAAAAATTAATTGAACATGATTTTAATGAAAATGATTGTTTAGTCTTATGCTTAACCCCCAGGAGTTAAACTGGAGTTAGAAGGGTTAACGAATGGCCCGTCATGAGTTAAGGGGCTTTAAATGCAATGTGGGCTAAAATGTTAACACACGCGCACACACACAAAACTTAAAATTCAATTTTATATTAAATAATAAAGAGAGATAAAGGGGGGTTTAAACAATTTCCTTATGGTAAGGTGGAATGAAATGGGGTAAAGTATGTGATGTAGTGTCTATGTGAAGTTAAGGAGCATGAATGTATACCTCATAGTCTTAAAAGTATTTCAAAGTCAAAATAAATTATTAATAGAGATCTGAACTGCCATCCATCGCGACACGCGAGCCACATAAGACATATCTCTCGTGATAAGCAAGGGAGTCCTGAAGGTGCCACGACTGTCTTGTCCTTCGCGACACGTGAAGGACTTAGCAGAAATGCTTCGAGACATTCGGAAGAACCAAAAATACGATAAACAAGCCCTGGTAGATATTATGATAGTTTTTCTGCCCCCATTCGATCTATCATTCATTCCAGAGGCCGTAGACCACCTAGACGACGATTTTGCACCATCCCAAAGTTCTCGGATCGTTAAAGCTTCAATGGTTTCATTCTTCCAACCCGTAAGCGAGCTATTCGTCATCAAAAGTAAGGCTAAACCATTTGTGACCACTTTAGGTGTGGGGTTCCTGTGTAAACTGAATTTTTTTGTGATATTTATCTAGAATTGGATTGAAGTTTGGTTAGTCTTGTGGTTAATCTTGCTTTATGTTTGTTTTGAATGATTAAACAGTTTTTCTTTGGGTTCTGGTTTATCATCAATTATTTGGTTTGCGTTCATCAACAAAACACTGACCATTAATCATTGATATATGTGGAGTTTTATATTAATGAGCTGGTAATTACGTAGATCGTGTTCACTTGCGTCAATTCGTCGGATTAGGTTCCGTGAATCATCTCAACCAAACTACAATGCCTAGTAATTATTTATCAATCTTAACTGACGAGTTATGCCTATGCGATTATCCAGTTGATAGAAGTTACAGTTGTTTTGTTTATTGCTTTACTTAAACCTGAAGTGTGTCACCGTTTCTTGAATCGTTTGCAACCAAAAGATAACTGTGTTTTCATTAAACAAATCAATATTTAAACTGCTTGACATTGTTTGCCTATCATAGTATAATTAATTAATAAACTATGAACTTGATTGGCACTTTCAACTGATTTATTGTGAATTCGACACTTAATTACCCTTGCTAGTATAGGTAACTTTATAAATATTTTTGATTTACCTATCGACATCGATAAAATGGTCTTCTACATTTTTTTAATATAAGAAGCGTTTCACTCTAAACATTAACAATTACAAACTTTGGTGGCGCTAAGTGCCGATTGGGCCACTTGATGGCACTGTATTGGTTCTTGAATTTTTTTATTTTTTATTTTATTTTTTAGTTCCGGCACCGTCGAACATAATGGAAACCGAACGAATTCTTGAAGACTCACATCCTCAATGATCGGCCCGACAACGCCCGAGTTTTACCAGTACTAGATTTTACCAACTTGCATGGCCCATTGGTCCACCAATTTTTTTTTACCAATACCAGATTTTTTCCGTCGAATATTTTTGTTTTTTTATATCTTAATTTGACGAATTTCTTTTTCGGGTTTTGACGCTCAGGTTTTTCCAACGGTTTCTATGTCGTAATAAGCGTAATCGATAATGTCATAATTCGTGTCGACTCACCGTTGTAACCTTCGGGTTTTACCAACTCCCAGGTTTCAACACAGCTGCCCTTTAGTGGCGCTAAGCCCCCACTAAGCCACTTGGTAGCACTATAATGGTCCACAACATTTTTTGTTGTTTTTTTACTTCCGTCATCATGACGAAAATCAACCGAATGTCAATTTTATTTGTTTAGTTTTACTTCAGGTATCCAAATGAACGTGACGCAAAACCGACCGAATTCGCGTAGACTTACCGAATTTTGTTTTAATTTATGTACCACAACGAACATAACGAAAACCTACCGAATACCAATTTTGCATTATAGTTCCGGTACCGTAATGAATGTGACGAAAATCGGTCTAATTTGTGTAGATTTATCACCTCAACGTCCAGGATCGACAACGCTCGGATCTTCCCAACGCCCGAGCTTTACCGACCGACGCCACTCAATTGGTTTACCTCAAATTTTTGATCTTTTTCTGTTAATTTGGTTTTTAGTTCCGGTATCATAACACACTTAACCAAAACCGACCAAATTCGTGTCGACTTACCGTCTCAATGCCCAAGACTGACAATAGTTAGGTTTATCATTGTCCGAGTTTTACCAACTTGCCCGACACAACACGCCCTGTAAAACACTAGTTCTGAAAAATATCTTTCACGCTTTATTAGTTTATTTATTTTATATTCTTTGAATTCTCGCTTGGGCCGCCAATTGACAGAAGAAAAAAAAGGCATTATGAAAAATTAATATTAATTACATGATTTTATTTTATATTTTTCATATTTTATGCTTTTTCTATTTTCTTTAACTTTTATTTTATTATCAAACACTTATATTAATTAAAAATTACTGAAATATTAATATTATTAAGTATTCTTGTATTTTAATTAAATGTTTAATATTAAAATTAAAAAGATAAAAAAAAGGAAAAACCAAAGTGGGTGAGGTGGGGTTAAAGGTTAAGGGGGTTAAACAATTTCTTAAGAGAAAATTTATAAAATAGGCCAAATGATAAGAAAGATTCCGATTTTCATCCAAATTTCTAAAACTTTCCAATAATGATCCATTGAAAACTCACGAAATCGTGACGTTTGGGTTCGTGCCGTGAGTTTTTGTTAGCCAATAATATTATGATACGTGTTATATGTTTAACCTCACCTGTGAGATTTCAAGCCAACTCCGCCTGACTCGTGAGTTTTGATACCAAAACATTTTCCTTGAAAACCATCTCCTCTGTGATGTTTCGCCATGCTTTTATCTTCTTCGTGAGATTTGGAAAAAGTTTGAATCCACCTCATTCCACCATTGATTCATCACCACCACCACCTCAATTCTTTGAAATAATCCTGATTCACCATCTTCGTCCTTCAACAGCCAACATCACCATCACTGACCACCGTCGATTACACTATCTCTGACCACCGTCGCATTCATCGTCTCGGCCACCATCTTATTCACCATCCAACATCACCATATCCGGCCACCATCGCATTAGCCATCCAACATCAACATATCCGCCCAGCCATCGCCATCGTCTTTATTCAGATTCACTCGTTTCACATGTGTAAATCGTCTTTGTTCGGATCCACTCATTTTCACCTCTTGTCTCCTACCGATTTTCCGGCGACCCACCATTATTCGCTTAAGATCTGCAGCAACTTCGTTGTTTTCTCTAGTTTCCGGCAAGTGGCGGTGGTGGTGGTGAATCAATGGTCGAATGAGGTTCCAAATCTCACAAGGAGATAAAAGCATGGTGAAACATCATGGAGGAGATGATTTTCAAGGAAAAGATTTTGGTATCGAAACTTACGGGTAAGACGGATTTGGCTTGAAATCTTATGGGTGGGGTCAGACATATAACACGTGGCATAATATTAGTGGTTAGCGAAAACTCACGACACGAACTCAAATGCCACGGCTCCTTGAGTTTTCAATGAATCATTATTGAAAAGTTTTAGAAATTTGGATTAAAATAGGAATTTATCTCCTCATTTAGCATATTTTAGGAATTTGCCCATTTCTTAGTGAGGTGGAGTGAAAGAAAGAAAATTTGGTGATATGATGGAATTTTAAGAGGTTAAATTATACTCAATAACCTTATAATATGTATGAAAAAAGTATAAAAAATTATTAAGTAAAGTTATTTCAAGTTCTCACAACTCAAATGTGAATCACGCGAGAAATAGATTTAGAGCATTCATTATGTTTAAGTAATCGACTAAAATAATAATGACACGCTTTGTAATTAATAAAAGACTTATTGACTGTTATTTTATGAAAATGATAGTTTGGTCTTAAAAGTTTTTAAAAGTCAAAATGAGTTAATAATGACATTTAATTAGTATTTATTACTAACTAATTAAAAAATACAAGTTAGTTTTCTTTTTAAATTTTCTTTTATAAACTTTTTTTTAATAAAAAATATTGTTAATTAATCAAATATTCAATGTTTTAAAAACCGGTTTTTTACTCATAACGGTTTGAGCTGAAAAATAGTATAACCGGTTAAACCGGGTTGTACCGGAAGGTTCAACTGGGTTGAATAATTTACATTATAATTTGATATAATTGCAACTTTAACTCAAAAAGTAACCAAAAAACATATGATTTCATAATAAAATATAATTCAAAAGTTAATTCATAATCAAAAAATAATACAACACTACTTGTTTTTTAAACAATAATCCAAAAGTATACTCGTTTCAATGTTAATCGCTAGGTTAAAATTACTTTTTAAAAAATATAGGCCGCAAAATATCAAAAATCTCTTGGGCTCCAAACCGGTTTAAACCAGTATTTTAGAAAAACGGTCGGTTCAATGTTCTAGCAAACTGTCCACAAATACCGGGATCAAAAATACCAGTATGATACGCAAAACCCGGTATTACTGGTTTAACCGGCCGGTATGAACCGGTATTTAAAACATTGCAAATATCAGAATATCTTCATTTATATTTCGTTAAACGCGTCAAATACCATATTTATGCAATGCCTACACATATTTATTTAATTGGATAATAAACATTTTGAACAAGATAAAGAAATTTAAAAAATAAAATAAAAAAATATATTTTGTAACTTTCTAAAAAATTTAATAGTTACCTGATAAAATAAATAAAAATTTTACAAATGCACCCTTTAAAATAATTAGACAAAAAGTAAAAAAGGAAATTTGTAGTTACTTGGTTAGAATGACTTCTAACACTGAATAATTTCTAGTATTAACTTAACTTAATAATTAATAATTTTGTATATATAAATATACAAATATGATGTGAATAACAATACGAACATCATGCGAAAACCAAAAACACCAATATTAACACTTAAAACAACTCTGTTGTATTATTTACAAGGGTAAAAGTATTTTTTATTCTTTTTTTCTGTTAATTTCCTTAAGGTATTTTTGATAGGGAGCTTTTAACAGCTTTTAGTTTCAAGTTTTTAAAAAAAAACTCATACTTAATAAAAAGCTTTGTTTGGTTGAAGGTGCTTAAAGCTTTTAGATTAGAAGAAAAAACTTCATATTTAAACGCCACTACTACTAGCGTGTGAGAAATCGCTACAATCTTTTATATTTGAATTTACAAGTTTGGTACTTGAACTTACATCAATTTTTGTTAATTTATATAATAGTTACACATTTAACCCTTATTCAAAATTAACTACATCCATGACTTTTTAAGAGACAATAATTTTTCATTCGTTAATATATATATTTTTAAATACATTATAAAAACGATCATTTTATTCTTTTTAATTTGAGTATGATATTGCTATACTTCATTAACTTTAAAAAATTAACATATTACGTGATTACCGGTTAGGATTGGCAACAAGTTGAGCCAGGCGAGCTCAAGTCATGTGTAAAACCAAATTAGGGTCGGAACGAGTCGATACAAAAATGGTTAATTTAGTTCGGTTCGTGTCGGTACGGTTTTGAGTCGAAAAGGGTTGGTCAGAACATGTTTTAGATTAGAACAATGTCGGGTCGAAAAGGGATTAAGATCAAAACAAGTTGGTTTAAAAAATTATATATTTGAAACTACTGTATATTTCATATTTGCTTCTTGATTTTCGCCACCGGTTACACGATTACTACCTTTGCATGAATTACACATCTACATTCAGGTTATGTGTGCATTGTCATTAGGTGAATCATGTACCGACACTGATTATGCGGTTGATGTCAGGTTGCGTGCCCACTCCATTGCACCGTGCGGGCACCCAGCTAGTTTTATTAAAAGCTCCAGCTACTCTGCCAAACGCCTAAATATATCTAAAAAATTACAGTTAACAGCTACCAACTATAGCTATCAGTTACCAGCTTACAGCCACCAGTTAGTTTGTCAAACATACCCTTAATCTACTCCCTTCCCTTTTTCATCATTTAAAACCTTTTTACACAATGCTATTGTTTTTTTATAATTTACACCATTATTTAAAAAGTTTTTTGTATTTAGTTGTATTATAGTCTTGTTATATATTAAGAAAAAACTTAAGCTTCTGTTATTTCATACGTGTACTAAACAATGACATATACTTAATATGATGAACATGTGACTGTTGTAAAAAAGAAATACATAATGTAATTACCTTGCTCGCTACCATTTGTAATATGTGTATGGGTGTGAGAGTATTACTTAATTTATATTTATTTATTTCTTAATTTATTTATTATATGTTAATTTATTTACGATATGGATATGTAATGAGTTTTCTATATATCGATATCTCCAATTTTCAGTCCAATAAAAAAAAGAACTTAATTTGTGCACTATTTTGTACAAAAAATATGTCAATTTGGAGTAATCTAAAATAGACATATTTTCAATGAATTGAAATTTTTTTTTTTCAATTTATGAAATTAGATAAACCATAAAGAATGACAAAAAAAGTAAATAAAATTAAATAAAATGAAACTAATGAACCTTCAAATTGACTTTTGAACTCATTTTTTTATCATTTACTTATGAAGAGTTGTTTTTATGAGGAGGAGAGGGAAAAAGAAGTTAAATTACCTTGTTGCCATTTACATATTAATTCTGAGCAACATATAAAGTCCAGATTAATTAAAAATCACAAATTAAATTATGCAAAAAGAGATGAAAAGAGATGTAAGATCATATATAGATATACTGGGGAATGGTGAAGTACAAATTAAATTAACGTGCTAACTGTGAGAATCAAGTAGTATATATATATATATATATATATATATATTATATATATATATATATATATATATATATATATATATATATGCAACATAACTCTATGTTGAATATATAATTACACTACTTGATTATCATAATAAGCACGTACGTTAATTTAATTTGTATTTGATCCAAACCCTAGATATATAATATGTACATGGATCGCAGAACATATATGTAAATGCTCAATTAATCTTGTCTTCAAACTTGAATATATGCTGTGAATATAGTCTTTTGTGACGAGTAATAAGCCGTATGTACTACAGCTTGTTTTTAAGTATGTTCTTCCAAACGAGTAATAAGATCTATTTGATTGTTAAATAGGCCTTCTCGAAATAGAGCCCATGATGCATGTTTTATTGTGTTATATACTTATATACTAGCTTTAGAACCCCGTGTATTACACGATATAAGTTAATGTATAAATTATAATGACTAATTTACTAAATAATTTTATAGAAATAAAATAAAAGATAATTAATGTAAAAAACAATACCACTGGAAGCAGCATTTAAAACAATAAGGCATTTAGATCTGAAAAATGTAGTTAAAGCCTTTTACAAAAATGTTTTTCACTCCATATCCTAACTAAATCATAAACAAACAAAGACATCAAATTTTCATTTTTGAACAGCTTTCATGATATCTTTCTAAACACACTATTGTTCAACTGTCACAATAGTCTTATACTAAATATAAAAAATAGAAAATTTGTCTATGATTTTTAAGACTTATTAAATATTGGATATTTGTAAAAAAGTAAAAAGAATTATTATAGTTTTATTCAATATGAAGATGTCTCAAAAATTAAATATTAGTGTATTCTTTAAATACAAATTCTTTTATATACATTTTAATTTTAAAGAAAATATCTTTATGACATGTAATTATTATATATATTAATATTTTTTTTATATTAACTATGTTTGCAATATAATTTATAGCATTAATAATTCAATTAATAGAGATTGACCAATTAATACAGTATGCTGAATTTATAATTAATACTATATTTAGAACAAAGATATTTTTTTTTGTTTTCCATCAATAGAAAAGAATTGATTTAGACGAGAATTTGATAGTAAGAATCAACCTCAGAATGTCATATGTCTAGATTATTTTCTTTTATTAGTATATAGGTAGATTAATCTTACACAGTTACTATTAGGAGATGAAGAGCGGTACCAAATTGGATAGTGGTCCACTGCCAGCTGTAACTTCGCCATCACCCAAATTAGGTTCTTCTTGCGCATCTCTCTTGTTAAACCTAAGCGGTCACTCCACACTTCACTTGCCTTCATATAATTATTGCTTGTTTCCTGTGCATGCACATGCTAACTTATATGTAATTTAAATTTAAATTATAATTAAAATCACAAGTTTATATATCTCATACTATACCTGCAATAGATTCATAATAGTTTCTATGGAAAGTGTTCGGTCCAGCCCAACTTCATATGATCTGATACGAAAGTTTTGTTGGAATACAGAACCATCTTTAAGAATTCCTAAACCAAGATCTGTAACCTTGTACAAATCATTTTCGTTTTGCTCGAGCATCATATTTGGTTTCAAGAAAGTAGTTTTAGTAGCCCCATATCTAGTAGCATTTACCTTTGCAATATTTTTAACAGCCAAACCACAAAAAGTACCTTCCTTTTTCTTGGCATCTATGGAACCTAGTGTGGCTCTAAGATTATTGTGTGTGATGCCATGGTATGAGAAGGAATTCAAAAGGAAAAAGGTATTGGCAGCCATAACAACCATCCCTAATAAAACTCTCAACAATTGAATTCCACTATACATTATGTCGATCATTTTCAATTATTTATAGATACCATATAGCCAAATTTATTAAAGGACTAAACAGAAATTTATAGCAATTATTATAGTGTAAACCGTGTGATGCACCATAAAGGCACCATCTTACATTTCAACCTTGAATTACCAGTTTAGGTAAAGTAGTCTCCATCATGTTGTATATTTGTAGTAAAAAATCCCATAAATCAATCAATCAATTAAGCAAATGTGGAACTTGTATGCAATCAGGGTCGGCCCGAGGTGTGTGCGACCCGCACTGCGGCTGGGTACGTAAGTTTCGGGGGCCCAAACATTTTTATGCATATTATATATGTTTAATATATAAAAGATTTTGAGTCAAACGGTATCCTCAATTGGTCGAATCGGTCGTTAATTTTGGTGTTTAAAAGTCACCGGAAAAATAGGTTCACCGAATAACTTTGCCGGAAAGTCTTGGTGGAGAAGATGACAACAAAATCAAGTTTTAAGTAATGACAAAAATAGCTCATGCTCTTTATTTCACAAATAAATATATTATTTACATACTCACCCCTTTTAGTTTTGTTTTAGTTATACTTCACCTTTAACTTTTATTTCAACATACCATTTAAAATCCTTTAAACAATTTTAAAAAATTGTGTATATATTAAAATAACTATATTAATTTTAATAAATACTGTATTAATAACTTGTATAAGTTTTAAGTTTTAGGGTTTCGAAAGTTTAGGTATTATATTCATATATTATATTTATTGTTATAACATTAATCGTCGTTTATAAAAATTAGCTTATATATTATTTCGGATCGACCAAAGCATTTTAATTCTCGGAGACGGCCCTGCATGCAATTGTAGATGAAGAAATTGAAACCTGAACCAATCTCTGAATCGTAAATCACTTTCGGTTAAATCTATTTGTGGGTCACACACAATGATTTATCGGACAAGAAATAGATTTCTTTTACAAGGAATTTCAGATTTGATAGTTTCTATTTATTATTGAAAAACCATTAACCAGTATGTGTAAGAGAGAGGGAGAGAGGGAGAGAGAGAGTGAGAGCCCCAGCGAAAACATCAATCAATCTATATGATCGATTGCCACACATGAACCCAAAATAACCAATTACAAGCCCACTTAATATTATACTTAAGCCCAAGTAAAATTTGTCACACCCCAACCTAAAGCGGAAATGTCGGGGCATGATCTGATTACTCACAGCTCGAAGATACTATCATATATAAAATATTACAATATCTAATTAATTATTTTATTCAAATAATACACACATTATCCAATTATAACAAACAATTTACAAATATGAATATAAGTTCAAATAATGTTTATCTTGATTATATCCTAAGGTCTTGTCTACGTGTCCAAACTTCAATCTTCAATACAAGCAACCTGCATATGCGTATAAAATGGAGTTTGTCAACATAAAGTTGAGTGAGAATATCACCAGTATTGACACAACAATATAAATAAGCATGACGCGATAAGTGCGGCAAATAAAATCAAACCATAAACAAGTATGTAAACCGTTGCCAAGTAAATCGGGCATTGGTCACAGCAGGAACACCCGCTATGCGATTGATTGAATAGTAATTCCAATATGCGATTGATTGAATGGTAACACAAGTAAGCAAGTAGCACGTATGTTTGATTAAATCACTCACAATAACACGTATGCATTTGTTTGAATATATATATATATATATATATATATATATATATTATGAAACACGGATACGTACGAATATTTCCCTAAAACGTTTAGAAAATTGAGTAAAATAGGGGAATGATAAACTCACCTTAGATTAACGACAAACGAGTATAAATACGAATAAGCGAGCTAACAAATAAGCGAGTCGTCCACTACACGCCAAATGATATATACGATTCAGAATCTGAGATTTTAGGATATGATAATAGAGTAAAAATGAACTTGTTGCCGCTGGAATTAACCCAAACGGATGTTTAGAACTCAAGTTATGTTTGTTTTAAGATTTAAGCGAGCTGGTACTGACCAGAATCCGAACAGCGAGTCAGAAGTCGGGTTTTGGTCAGTAGCCTTAAAATTTCGTTACGAGAATAAAAGTCTAATGGACCGAACGTTGAATCCAACCAGAAGTATGAGAAAATGTAAAGTCAAACTTGTTGACTGTTTTTCCCGCTAACGAGTTTTAAACGAATTGACCAGTCAACACCCTTCAACCACCGAAATTGATTGAAGATTATTGACTAGGGAATGTATATGAATAATTCCTATGTTTACAAATTACCCAGAAAGTGAAAGAATCAAGAGATATGATGAGTCAAAGGTCCATACGAATGCAAAGTCAAACGAACAAGCATTGTATCTTCAACGAATAAGCAAAAACCGAAGGATTTGATGATGATCAGAGGTAGAACGGCTGATAAGGCTCCGCTAGGGTTTGTGTAAAGTGTTATGGAAGGATATTAGGAGTTGTTTATATAGGAATAGCAATAACGAACCATATTTGGAAGATTTACTCGTTTAAGTAACAAAATACGATTCTAATGAGAATATCGATGTAATAAATCAAAGATTTCGTGATTTATCAGTAATTTAATAATATGCACTTGTATTTTAGTTATAGTCCTTTTCTTGGACCTTAATTTACTCGATTTATGCAAAAAATAAACGATTTGGATGCTAAAAATAAACTAGGAAACAAAATAAGTTATTTAATGAGAAAATCTAGTACAATAACTAACAAAATTTGGCTTGGACACCAAGAAAACGAAATTGGACCGGCTATAACATTTCTTGGAGTTTAAGTTTCGTTAATTTAATCGAAAATAGTAAAGAATTGGCAAAACTAGTCCCTGTAGTTCCCGAAAATGCAATTTTTAGCCTTTTTAAGCGATTTTAAAGGTTTCTAAGGGCTATTTGGCATAATTGAAAGTTATTAAATTATTAAATAAGTTAAACCAAGTTAAATACCAATAAATACAAGTTTTAAATAGTTCGGAAGATCCAAATTACGATCCCGGAATACGGGTTTGAAAAATCCAAGATGTTACAAAATTTTTACACAAACCCAAAGATAAAACCCAGTAACAAAGCCAAAATAACAATAGAATTTAATCTGGTCGGCACTCTCACGTCATCAAACTCGCTTTCTCATGTACAGGTTTAAAGTCGTGCAGCCGAACCAACACACAGTCGCACAAACAAATCAAATCGTTTAACATGGTTCGGTTTCTACATGAATCGTACGTCCATGGGTTGGAACTATGTATTTTTTATGATGCTCGGTACAAGATTACGTATATTTACATAATGTTAGCTCTAATATGATAATTATATTATCAATTAAACAATTGTGTTAGATACTTAGATTTATGTTGTTGTGATGGTTGGGTTTGGATAACTTAGGCTAATCATGAAACAACAATCGCAGATGCCAAGGTCCCTTTCGTGGCACAGCACAAGACGCAACCGCAGTCAGTTCTCTTGGGAAACCTCTTAGAACATGGTTTACGACTCCTGCAACCGTTGCGACGTAGATCATATCGCATGCGATTGTCCAAATAGTGACCTGTTACTTCTCTATGCTAATCCATTTATCCAACAACTAATTTTGCTGATACGGGTTCTACTGTTGGCACTACCTGGTACCTTGACACAGGATTTAATAGCCATGTAACATAAGATTTATTAAGTATTGACACTTGATGTATAATAATCTATACATCTTTTTGGTACTAAAATGTCTCCAAATAAGTGCAATATCGGTAATTTTATTAGAATAAATAACCACTAATGTTTATAGTTTCTATCTATAGACAATATAGCCTTAGAGAATAAAATGAGCTGATATACGAAGAAAAAGGAGAACAACGGTGAAAACAGACTTAACATACCCCATGGTGAATCAAGGCATGGCCATGTCTAGAACATACGAAGTAAAGACAAAATTTAGGAAGACAAAACATGACCATATTAACCTCAACACACTCATGTTAACAAGAACAAGAGGAAAAGACAAAATAGAAGGTTCGGAAACTTAACATGGTCATGCTTTACCAAAACACACCCCACGTTGAAAGTACAAGAAAAAAAGACAATTTTGGATTGTTGTGGACTCACCACGGCCGTACCCAACTCAACACGGCTGTGCTCACTCTTGTTGTGCGACCTGACAATGAGCATTAAATACAACAAGACTAAAAAGGTCACTCGTGTTTTGGCACCTAGATCAGCCTATAAATTGAATTCTCATCTTCCACATTTAATACACCTAAGAACACCTTACAACACCATTAAATTCTCTCTAACCACTTCATTTCTCCACCATTAATAAGGGAATTATCCCATCCATCCAATCTTTGAAGATTAAGGAAATTAAGCTTGTGAAAGAAGTCATTAGCATCAAAGATTAGCCATCTAAATTGGTTAAGATTTCTTTAATATGATCACTTTTTTATCTATTACTTTGATGGATAACTTCATGTTTACTATTGTCTAAACTTTCATAGTATCATCTTGGTTTATAATGAGTCTTAATTGAAGTTTAATAATATTGGTTAAACATGTGATCGGTTTTTAATAAGTAAAGGTTATGTTGCAATTATCTCTTTATGAAGAATGTTAAAATACTCTTAAAAAGATACCTCTAATGCCAAACTTGACGATAAGCCGAAAATTGCTAGTCTTGTAAAGCTTTGGATTACTTTAAACTAGACACCAAGTTTTGAGCTTAAGGATAAGCTAAGGAATTGCCACTCTTGTAAAGGTTTGGTTGATAAATTAAACACTTTAAAAGAGACACCAAGTTCAGAGCCTGAAGATAAGCCGAGGAATTGCCACTTTTGTAAGGGCTTGGTTGAGAAAAAAAACATAAATCCTAATATTGACATTGATTAAGTGAAGTATTAATGGTAACTGATCATCTTAAAATGGGGAATGATTGGCAATGTTGTGAAAATGGATTATCGATGTTCTTCTACTAAAATCGGTCAATTACTTTTCAAGTAAGTGTGCAACATAACCTATTTTAATAATTCTTGGATAGTTATTACATGAGTTCTATAATTGTTCAAGAGTTGTGTGGGCTAATTATTGATAATTAAGGTTAATCCTTTATAATTTAACTAATCTTAATTGGTATTTTAAGTATAATATAAATGTTATTTTTAATAAAATATCAAGGGCAATTCACATAGTAATTTAAGGGATTGTCTCATCTTTAAAATAAGTTATCTTATAGATACTTATTAGAAACCATTTGCTTACATAAAAAATGTTTTAGTGGAGGTCATGCAGTTCTTTATTTAATTATCATAGAATAACATGACTTAGAAATAAGATATTATTCCCACATTTAATCACCATAACAAGCTTATATCACATGTTTGCCAAATAATTATTAAGCCAATTTAAGAGGAGTTTTAATTAAGATAATACACTTTTATCCTTAATCATTGATGTGTCTAAAATATACATATTATTATATAAATATTTCCTATACTTTTAGTGTATTTGAGCCAAGTTTTTATTGAATATTATTATTATTTGGTTCATGTGTGAGTTTAATGGTTTCAAGAGACAACGAGCTAAAATGAAACAATTTTACTAAACTTGAGACCGACGAATGACGAGTCGAGCATATGATTTATTATACTAATTATTATTGTTACAATTATATGTAATATTTAATAAGAAAAAAAAATAAAAATAAAATACCCTAGAAAGTTAACGTAGTAGTATAATAATAATAATATTAATATGCTAGAATATTAATTAAAGAAGAAAAAAAAATAAAATAAAGAGAGTTAGTGGGCTCATGAAGACTTGGAACCCTAGACCCGTGTGAACATCATTATTAATATTTTTTTTTGTGACTAGGAAAGAGGGAGGCGAGAAAACGGAGAGCCGCCATCTTGAGCCATTCATTGATTGACGGTGGAGCAGATTAGAGAAATAAGGAGCCAACCACACTCTATACAAAAACATTATTATTCTTGGAGATGTGTGTCAACCAAGAGAAGCAACTGTCAATTATTAGCCTTGGGAGCAGATAAGGAAGAAAAGGACACCAGCAAGTCAAAAGCTTTTTTTTGTGGTGTTTGGTTTCACATATACTCATCTATACACGGTTCTTTTGTTTTTTTTAATTTTATTATTATGAAACTAGTTGAACCAAATTATTTTATTTTTCTTTTGAACATGACAATTGGCTAAAACCTTTTTAGTTATCTAGGCTTGGATTGATGTTTTGTGATTGATTAAGGGTTTAAACGGTTTTCAGGAATTATTTATTGGGTTTTGATTAATTAAAAGTTTTGATCAGATTTGTTGGATGTTATTTATGCTTATTTACTTTTGATTTGTGATTGAATGAATGTTTCACATGTCGCTTGATTGAATGTCTTTCGATTATAGGTGCATGTTAGGGTTGTTTACTGTGTGTCTGCAACTTGTTTATGGTTTATTGAGCTCATTCACCATAGAAACTGATTTTTAGCATATTATTAGAAGTTTATATTCTTACTTGCTTAGATATCCGACGGGTGATAAGTTGTCGGGTTTGTCTTTGTTATTAGGGTTTTAGATTAAACTGTCTGACAGGAAGTTTGCCTAGTTTTCCTTAATTTCACTGTTTACCCGTGTCCTTTAGATCTCTTCTAGACTACCCCGTGTACTTAGGTGCATTGAGATAGTGAAACCGACGGGTTAGCTATTTTTTTAGGGTAATTAATCATAATTGGTGAACTGACAGGTGAGCCAATAAGCCGGTGCTTTTACATCATCTTTATGATTTTCTCTTAGGAGACACCTTGAGAGTGATTAGGGATCCATTAGGTTTCCTAGGGTTCATATTTTTAGATTCCCGTTTCCAGTAGCATTTTCCCGTAACCGATAAAAGCCCGAGTCATCACAATTCAGATTCCTTGCCTAGGTAACACCTTTCTCATTAATGTTTTCATCTAAGTTTTAGAATTTTAAGTTTAATTTATTAGTTTAAATTAGTCTAAGTAATAATTAGTTTTATAATAAAATAAATAAAAATCCAAAAAGAATCTTTTTCTTAATTATTAGTTTATTTAGCTTTTAGAATGTAAGTTCGTTAATTTAATTAGTGTATCTAGGGTTCGATATTCTCGGACTTCCCATAGCTATTCTACACCCGATAGGTTCACTTGCCTGTTGCTAGTGGTTTGGTTTAGGGTAATCTAGGTTTTTATTACTCGTTGTGCTAGGTTATTAATTGCAATATTTTTTATACCACTTTTAGGCACATCAAGTTTTTGGCGCCGTTACTGGGGACACTTGGTAATTGGCGAATTAGATTCTATTTGCTTTTTCTTTGTTTTGTTTTTTTTTAGTTTTAGTTTAATTAATTAGGTTTATTTTATTTTAATATTAATTGCTCTTAATTGTTATCTGTGCCTTGTGTGCTTTAGGGATAAGTTTGGGTACTCACTATTTTATTTGTTTTTCAGCGTATGAGACGTACCCGTTCGCTAGGACCACCAGAGTTCACTGTGTTCGACGAACCCGAGAGAGATTTTCGTGAGCGCCGCAGGGAGCTTTGGGAGATTACATGTGCTCTACGCAAAAGCAAGGTACACGTTTCAGATTCCACGTTAGATATGGGTGACGCTATTCCCCCTAGGCGTACGGTTCACTCGAGAGCGAATGAGGGAGTTATGGGGAGACCATCTGCTAATCACACGTCCGGCAATGCCCGATGCTAGTAACTGGCATATTCCGCCCAACGTCATGAATTTTATCACTAATTCTTCCCCGTTTCACGGACTTGACGATGAGGACGCGCCTGGCCATCTGAGCAAATTCACTCGTATCTGCGACACTTTTCATATTGCCAACGCCACTCGTGCTTCTATCTACCTGCATCTTTTTCCATTTTCTCTAGAGGGGCAAGCTTCATCTTGGTTGGAAAACCTTCCCCTGGGTCCATCACTACCTGGGATGATCTTCAAGATAAATTCCTAAAGAAGTATTTTCCGCCATCTAAAGCCTTGCGACTTCGTGATCAGATCTATTCCTTCCGCATGGACCCTGACGAGTCATACCCTTTGGCTTGGGAAAGGTTCCATAATCTGCTTAGTAGATGCCCCCAGCATGGTCTGTCCGAATGGGCCGTAGTTGAGAAATTCTATAACGGGCTGACCTTTGAGATGAAACAGAGATTCAACACGTCAGCTGGAGAGGACATGTTAGAGAAGTTGGATATAGATGAGTGCGATTCGATGTTTGAGAGCTTCGCCCTAGCCGAGCAGCAGGGGTTGTCCGCCCGAGGTACTTCTAAGGCCACCACTTCTTCCGCTCAAGGCGTCCATCAAGTTTCAAATGATACTAGCATTACGGCTGCCTTAGAGGCAATTCAGAGAGAAATTAAGGACTTGAAGAAGGTTGTTAATAGGTGCGAGATCTGTTGAGGAGGGCACGACACAGTTTATTCGCCGGTCGATCAGCAGGAGCAGGTGGACTACTTGGGAAATCAGAATAGAGGACAGAATGCCTACGGGAACCCCGGATGGAGGAATAGCTCAAACTATGGTTGGAGGTCGGGAGGTAATGCTCAGGGCTTTCAGCCGAGGCAAGAGCAAAGTCAGGTTAGAGATACAGAGGTGGCAGGGAGTTCGAGTGCGGGGAAGAGTAGTGGTATGGATCCGGATCTTAAGGAGTTTCTAACTAAGCAATCTACCATGCTTTCCCAACTTATTGACAGAGATAATAACACACAGAATAGACTGGCTGAGCACGACACCTTATTGAAAAACCAGCAGTCGTCAATTTTGGAGATGTCTCAAAAGGTGGATGAGATGATGAAGCATATGCTACCTAATAAGCAGGTCGGAGCATTTCAGGGCAGCACCGAGCTTAACCCGAAGGCACAATTAAAGGCGGTGACTACCCGAAGTGGTAGAGGAGGCGATAGAGAGCAGCCGCCGGCAGATGATGAGGAGCCGGTGGATGAGGAGAGAGAGATGGAGGCTCTTGTGAGGACGCACGAGAGGCGAGCCCCAGGAAGTACCGCGTCAAATAGCGAGTCTCCAGCGAAGAAGGTTGCTTAGATAAGATTGAAGAGAAGAAGAGTCCCGAAATCGATCTTACTTGAGTTCCGTATCATGCTCGTCTTCAGCGGAAGAAGTATGTGGATGAATATGGATATTTCTTGGACATATTCAAACAGTTAAAAATCAATCTTCCGTTTGTCGAAGCACTCCAGCATATGCCCAAATATGCTAAATTCTTAAAAGATATTCTTTCGAACAAGAAGAAGCTAGAGGGGCTTTCGACGGTATGTCTAAATGAAGGATGCTCTGTGGTAGTCCAGAACAAGCTGCCGGAGAAATTAGCAAACCTGGGGCACTTCACGATTCCGTGTTTGTTTGGCAGCTCGACTGAGAGCTACGCGTTGGCCGATTTAGGTGGTAGCATAAATCTGATGCCATATTTTCTTTATAAAAAACTAGACCTTGGCGAGCCGGTCCCAATGCGCATGAGTTTATCCTTGGCCGATCATTCGGTCAAATATCCGCTGGGAATCGTGGAAAACGTACTCGTTAAAGTCGATAAATTCGTTTTCCCCGTGGATTTTGTTATTCTTGACATGGAGGCTGACGATCAGGTCCAGCTCATTTTGGGACGACCCTTCTTGCGTACTGCTAAAGCGCTTATTGACGTGTTCGACGGCAAAATTACACTTCGTGTAGGGGAGGAGAACGTCACCTTCGATGTCGTCAAATCGATAAGGAACTCCAGTAGTCAAGACGATTCTGTTTACTTCCTTGACACGTTCATATCTCAGTTCGAGCGATGTCTTGACTACATCTCTGGAGCAGATTTGCTCAATCAGGAGGACGAGGTTGATGTTCCCCCGGAGCATGACCTGAGCATTCCTGCTAGCTCACATCCTGAATACCCCGAGGTGTTCACAGTTGCCGATAGCACCGAGGGACCGAAGGAGAGACCATCGATTGAGGCACCACCGTCCCTTGAGCTTAAAGAGCTACCTCCTCATATGGAGTATGCTTTCTTGAACGGTGAAGTTGATTTGCCCGTCATCATTTCTTCTCGGTTGACGGATGATGAGAAGTCGAGGTTGGTTGATGTGCTCAAGGCACACAAACAGGCTATTGCGTGGAAACTCATGGAAATTCAGGGCATCAGCCCGAACTTTTGCAAGCACAGGATACTCATGGAGGATGAGTACAAGCATGTAATCTAATCTCAAAGGAGGCTCAACCCTAACATGTCGGAGGTGGTCAAGAAGGAGGTTATCAAACTTCTCGACGCTGGTTTGATTTATCCCATCTCTGATTCTTCATGGGTGAGTCCCGTTCAGGTCGTCCCTAAGAAGGGAGGGATGGCAGTGGTTACTAACGAACGTAACGAGCTTATTCTGACTAGGACAGTCACAGGTTGGCGGGTTTGCATCGACTACATGAGGCTTAATGACGCTACTAGGAAAGACCATTTTCCTCTTCCGTTCATTGATCAGATGTTGGAGCGTTTGTCGGGACGACAGTTCTACTGTTTTCTTGATGGATTTTCAGGTTATTTCTAGATCCCAGTTATGCATGAGGATCAGGAAAAGACCACCTTTACATGCCCATACGGTACCTTTGCGTACAAACGTATGCCTTTCGGGTTATGTAATGCTCCAGCTACTTTCCAGCGTTGCATGGTAACGATATTCCAGGACATGATCGAGAGTTCCATGGAGGTTTTTATGGACGATTTTTCGGTATATGGGGACTCTTTTGATCAATGTCTTTCTAATCTTGAGAGGATGATGAAGCGGTGCATAGAGACGAAGTTGATGCTGAACTGGAGAAGTGTCACTTCATGGTGACTGAAGGCATTGTGCTCGGGCACAAGATTTCGTGAGGCGGTACACCATCAGTACACTTCCTCCACCGACTAGTGTGAAATCCGTTCATAGTTTTCTCAGGCATGCGGGTTTTTATCGTAGGTTCATCAAAGATTTTTTTAAGATCACCCGGCCCATGACTCGCCTTCTAGAGAAGGACATCACATTCGACTTTGATGCTGATTTTCTGAAGGCGTTTGAGTTTCTCAAGGGGCAGCTGGTTAACGCCCCTATCTTAGTAGCACCCGACTGAAGCTTACCCTTCGAGCTCATGTGCGACGCTAGTGATTTTGCAGTCGGTGTTGTTTTAGGTCAGCAGAAGAACAAGCACTTCCATCCTATCTATTACGCGAGTAAGACCCTCAATGATGCTTAGGAGAATTACACGACTACCGAGAAGGAGCTTCTAGCAGTGGTCTTCGCGTTCGACAATTTCCGTTCTTATCTTGTGCTGTCCAAAACCATCGTTTATACTAATCATGCGGCATTGCGATACCTGTTCGCCAAGAAAGATGCCAAACCTCGTCTGATACGATGGATTCTCTTGCTTTCTGAGTTCGATATTGAGATTAGAGATAAAAAGGGAGCGGAGAATGTTGCTGAGGATCAGTTATCACGTCTGGAGGATCCGAAGAGAGAGGAGATTAGAGAGGACACCATTGGGGATAGGTTTCCCCACGAGTCATTGATGATGGTGAGAGTGAGATTTGAGAGTGAGCCAGTCTTGTACGTTAGTGCTGAAGAGGAGGGTCTGCCATGGTTCTCCGACATTGCGAATTATCTAACCGAAGGAGTGGTGGTCAAGGGCATGAGTTATTAGCAGAGGAGGAAGTTTTTCGCAGATGCCAGCCACTATATATGGGATGCACCGTATTTGTTTCGTGTAGGCGCCGATCGAGTGTTGAGGAGTGTGTGAGTAGGGAAGAGGCCGTGAGATTCTTAGACATTGTCATGAGGGTTTGACTAGAGGCCACCATGGTCCGTCTTCCACTGCTAGGAAAGTTCTAGATTCCGGCTTTTATTGGCCATCGATTTTCAAAGACTCGCACGTGTTTGTCAGACAGTGTGACGCATGTCAACGCACTAGAAACATCTCATCCCGTAATGAGATGCCCTAAAACCCTATTCAGGTTTGTGAGGTTTTCGATGTTTGGGGCATTGATTTCATGGGTCCGTTCCCTTCTTCTCGAGGGAACCGATACATTCTCGTGGCTATCGACTACGTTTCTAAGTGGGTTGAGGCTTAAGCCTTACCCACTAATGACGCCAGAGTTGTAGTGGGATTCTTGAAGAGGTTGTTATGCCGGTTTGGTACTCCCAAGGCCTTGATCAGTGATAGGGGCACACACTTTCGCAATGCCCAGATGGAGAAGACGTTGGCACGGTATGGGGTCACCCATCGGTTGTCCACCGCCTATCACCCACAGATGAGCGGGCAAGTGGAGAACGCAAACCGTGGCGTTAAGCGTATTTTGGAGAAAACTGTCGGCAAGAACCGAAAGGATTGGTCCGATAAGTTGGATGACGCGCTTTGGGCTTTCCGCACAGCTTTTAAAACGCCTATTGGGACCACACCCTTTAGGATGGTTTATGGGAAAGCGTGTCATCTACCGGTTGAGTTAGAGCATAGAGCGTATTGGGCGTTGAGATCCCTTAATCTTGACCTAATCCAAGCGGCGAAGAACCGGTATCTCCAAATTCATGAGGTAGAGGAACTGAGAGATGATGCATACGCGCGATCGTGGAGTTATAAAAAACGTACGGAGGCATTGCATGATAGGAAGTTGAAAAAGGTGAAAGAGTTCAAGTGTGGGGATCAGGTGTTAATTTATAATTCCCGTCTGAAGTTATTTCCAGGTAAGCTTAGATCGAGATGGGTAGGTCCCTATACGGTGAAGGCGGCATTCCCACACGGTGCGGTTGAGTTAGTTGATCAGGAGGGAAGAGCATGGAAGGTGAACGGCCATAGGTTGAAGCATTATATTAGTGGGCCGGTTGATTCGGTCGAGGAAGACGTGTTTCTCCTCGACATCCCTAGGTTGACTGCTTGATAAGGATAGGACTCGGGTAATGCCGAGTGTAGAGTTTGTATATGTTTGTATTTATTTTCTTTTATTTTTGTATTTTGAGTCGGTTTTTAAGTTTTAGAGTCTGTTTGATGTCTGCTTTGGGTGCTCTGAGCTTTGTTTTGCAGGTTTGGATGCTTTCGTTCATACTCAATCTCCATTCGGACGCAGGTGTTCTGAACTATTTGATGGTAGAGGGGACCCAAAAGCTGCGGCCGCGAATGAAATGCTATACGGTCGCTTTAATGGAACATTATTCATGAAGATCACTGCCTTATTACTAGGGGAGTCTGTTCCATTTTCTTTATTTTTTGTTTTATTTTATTTATGCTTTATTTTTGTCTTTTTTTTTGTCTCACATTGAGGACAATGTGAAATTTTAGTGTAGGGATAGGAAACTGACGTTTTTTTAGGTAGTTAAAAAAATAATAAAAAAAACAAAAACAAAAAATAAAAAAAAATTAAAAAAATTAAAAAAAATGATAAAAAAAGAAATAAAATTAAAAAAAAATTGTGTCCCTTGCATTGTATATTTTGCGACAAAATAGAAAATGATAGAAAATTTGGGGATTGATTTTTAAAACTACTAATATATATGAGATATAGAAAGCGTACTTAATTTGGGATGTGTCGGTAGGCCCAACTAGCCTTGAAAGGTTTCCCCTGATTATTATTAATTTACCTAATAATCATAAACCTTGTGGGTTCTCATCTTGAGGGGGGATAGTGAAGCTGAAAATTCGATAAGGCATAGCGAGTATTACCTTAATATTTAAGCCTTGAAGTAGTGAGAATTACATGCGCTTAAAATTAGCATGCCACTCTGTTTTATGAAAATAAATAACGAGTGGTGGCGCCTGACCATGTCCATCATTTATACGAGCTTAGAAAATAGTTATATATTTAGGTAAAAGATGCCTAAGAGCACAAAGTTTTGTTGAACGAACGTCAAATATGTGAAAATATTTTGAAAGTAAAGTGAATGAGAAAGTATTGCAAATGCCAAAGAAGCATTCACAAAAAATTAAAAAAAAAATCAAGTAATAGAAAAAGAGGCCAAAAGGCACATACTAGACGGGGCCGAGAGCTTACGTGTTACCAAGGGGATGGTGACTCTGAGGATACACTATTGGGGCTCGAAGGTTTTTAGTCAATAAATATTTTTAGGAAATACTAAGGCTGGAGGCCTAAGGCCGTCATATACTGGGTTGTAGCTCGAGTGAAACAATGTTGGGTCGAAATCCGCTAATATAGTTTTAGGTTTAGGTATTGCTCGTACGACCTCATTTGACCATTCATCCATCTAAAGTCCATCTAAGTGCATTTTCTTCTTACCATTAAAGGGTTTTTAGCTTACGGTGATAGATTGAACCAGTCTGCTTCAACCCGGTTTTAAATTGTCTTGATTATGCTTGAGATGGGGGTAAGCAGATCTCTAACTCCTTAGGTGTGAGACCCATAGGTTTATTGATATCACTTGAACTTAATCATTGAATATGATGGGGGGCTTGATAGGTTGGTGGCTGGGTTTAAGTGAACAACAATATCGGCAATCGCGGTTTTTGCGTTTATCTATTATTAATTAAAGTAGCTTAAATGTTTTGAAAATCATTTTTCCGATTATGATTCCATTGCAAATAGCTTTTTCAGGGACGAAAAAGATTTAAGTGTGGGGATATTTGATGTGTCTAAAATATACATATTATTATGTAAATATTTCCTATACTTTTAGTGTATTTGAGACAAGTTTTTATTGAATATTATTATTATTTGGTTTATGTGTGAGTTTAATGGTTTCAAGAGACAACGGGCTAAAATGAAACATTTTTACTAAACTTGAGACCGACGAATGACGAGTCGAGCATATGATTTATTATACTAATTATTATTGTTACAACTATATGTAATATTTAATAAGAAAAAAAAATAAAAATAAAATACCCAAGAAAGTTAACATAGTAGTATTATAATAATAATAATAATATGCTAGAATATTAATTAAAGAAGAAAAATAAAATAAAATAAAGAGAGTTAGTGGGCCCATGAAGACTTGGAACCCTAGACCCGTGTGAACATCATTATTAATATATTTTTTTTGTGACTAGGAAAGTGGGAGGCGAGAAAACGGAGAGCCGCCATCTTGAGCCATTCTTTGATTGACGGTGGAGCAGATTAGAGAAATAAGGAGCCAACCACACTTTATACAAAAACATTATTATTCTTGGAGAGGTGTGTCAACAAGGAGAAGCAACTGTCAATTATTAGCCTTGGGAGCAGAGAAGGAATAAAAGGACAGCAGCAATTCAAAAGCTTTTTTTTTTTGTGGTGTTTGGCTTCACATCTACTCATCTATACATGGTTCTTTTGTTTTTTTAATTTTATTACTATAAAACTAGTTGAACCAAATTATTTTATTTTTCTTTTTGAACATGACAATTGGCTAAAACCTTTTTAGTTATCTAGACTTGGATTGATGTTTTGTGATTGATTAAGGGTTTAAACGGTTTTCGGGAATTATTTATTGGGTTTTGATTAATTAAAAGTTTTAATCAGATTTGTTGGATGTTATTTATGCGTATTTACTTTTGATTTGTGCTTGAATGAATGTTTCACATGTCGCTTGATTGAATGTCTTTCGATTATAGGTGCATGTTAGGGTTGTTTACTGTGTGTTTGCAACTTGTTTATGGTTTATTGAGCTCATTCACCATAGAAAATGATTTTTAGCATATTATTAGAAGTTTATATTCTTACTTGCTTAGATATCCGACGGGTGATAAGTTGTCGGGTTTGTCTTTGTTATTAGGGTTTTAGGTTAAACTGTCTGACAGGAAGTTTGCCTAGTTTTCCTTAGTTTCACTGTTTACCCGTGTCCTTTAGATCTCTTCTAGACCACCCCGTGTACTTAGGTGCATTGAGATAGTGAAACCGACGGGTTAGCTATTTTTTTAGGGTAATTAATCATAATTGATGAACTGACAGGTGAGCCAATAAGCCGGTGCTTTTACATCATCTTTAGGATTTCCTCTTAGGTGACACCTTGAGAGTGATTAGGGATCCATTAGGTTTCCTAGGGTTCATATTTTTGGATTCTCGGTTCCAGTAGCATTTTTCCGTAACCGATAAAAGCTCGAGTGTGACATCCGTGGCAAAACCGAGTACACCTTAGTACTTACAAACTCGAATAAGCGTTTAACCGCTTATTGCGTAACGAACAAACGAATAACCAAACGGGTCTGGTTATGGTCCGGATATCCCGTGGTGCCATCTATAAGTGATATACGATCTATATAAGCTAAAACATTAGAAATATGGCCTTAGTTTGATAGCAAACAAGTTAAACAAAAATATGCTCGTTTAACTACCCGCTATAGATTTAAACGCAAAATATAGTTACAAACCAAGCATTGTATCATCCATTAAGCCGAAAAAGACTTACCAAACACTTATTTGAAATGTTTTAAGCGATCCATGAAAATATTTTTGATTTTTACAAACATATAGTATGTTTTTATAATTTTACACAAAACTAGCCGAAAAAGACTCTTTTTCGCGCTGTTTAACGCACCCGATAAGTTTTTCGCACCAAAAACCGAACCCAAACTAAATTTGGACTGGGCTTTTCGTTTTTGGGCTTGAGAAACCAGATTATTGGGCCAAAACAGCCCAAGGGGGAGGCCCATGGGGTTCCGATCGGACAGCCCACCCCCATTCTTTTTATAAAACTTGTTTTGGAAGCTTGGTTATTCATTTGGTTTATAAAAACTGAGGCCCAAGCAACTGCAAGCTAATTTTCCAGAAAACCTTCAAACCCTAAGGTAAGGAACTTAAATAAGTAGCTTTTGTACTTGTTTAACCTTAATTAATACCATAAAAACATGTCTTGGTTACTAAAAATCATTCCTAACCGTGTAAAAATCCTAAAAATGGTCCATAAACATGTTTTGATCATAAACACGGTAAGGAACCTGTTTTAATAGTTTTTTTGGCCATAAACACGGATTAAAGGGTTGAAACGGCGTTTTTACGGTTCAAAAGTTCGTTTTTGTGCACTAGCCGAAACCCTAAGTTAAGGGCTGTTATGTTGATAAAAAATTGCTTGGTTTGTGATATAGGGCTTGTATCTAGCTTGCATAGAAGCACAGGAACCTGAAAACTTGGTTAGAAAGTTGGAAACGAGCCAAACCCGCTAAGGTAATGCCGAAACACTCGCTTACGGGCTGTTTAGGTTAAGGTTGTGATGTGCATATTTTTAGGCCTTGAAATTTTTCAGGAACATCAGGGACCATGTCAATAAGTCCCTGTTTAAATTTGGTAATTTTTCGACAATCCGAGAATATTTGGCGAATTTATTACCAAATTGGGACATTTATTTTGGAAAAATAGCTAAAATACTTCAAAAATTATGAAATTTTTCTGAGAACTCAGATTTGATGTATTTTGATCACATATGAATTTTGGGATCATTTGGAGAAGTCTAAAGGTGTTTTGTGTATATGCGTTCATGTGAATTTTTATAGCCGAATTTGGGTCGAAAAGAATATCGCACGAGCTTTTTACATTTTGGAATTGATACATGTTGATTTGGGACATGATTTTAGGATTCAGGAATTTTTGTGGAATTTTTGGACATTGTTTGGGGTAAACGGACGATTTTCAGGCGAAATATAGCTGACAAAATGAATTTTTATAAATTAATAAATCAGTAAATAATTCCAGAAATATTTTATAAAAATCTACATATTTTAATTGATAAGTGGTTAAATTTTCATAATTTATTGATTAACGGTTAATTAATTATGTTAATTTAAAGATTAAACAAATTCAGTTTTTATAAAAACCGGCACGTTCGCGACTAGCGAACCTGCGAGAATATCAAAACACCAAGAGTGATCAAAATTCATATTTTCGGATTAATTAAGTAAAAACGAACTTTTCTATGAGAAACCTGAACAATCGGGGTGGATTGTGCGCGTTTCTTCTCAAATCAAACTGAATAAACGGAAACGGGCCCCGTGGCTAATCCGAGACCCCAATATGTAATCCTTCTTTATAACTTAATCATTTTATTAACCAATACATTTACCCAAGCTTATTTTCCCATAACTGTTTTCTGAACGCGTAAACGAACAACTTGGCCCAGCTGGGGAAACGGGAATCTAAACCAAGTTCAGTTTTAAGTATTAGACATTGAACAACATCACAACTGATGTGCTAAAAGTAGTTATATAAAAACACGCTAATCTAGACACTAAGTAATAAATTCTAGACTCTTAAACTTAACTAAACTACTAACCGGCAAGTGAACCGGTCGACTCTAGTACAGCTAAGTAAGTTCGGTTATCGAACCCATGAGACTCTTTAAATTACGTTTACTAGCTAATTAGACTCGACTACAAAACATGACTTATTATTTATATTTGTTTAAGGGGGTTTTTATTTAAAATACTAAATTAATACTATAATTAAAACTAATTAAGAAAACAAATAAATTAAACGAAAACAAAGTTTGTTATGAAAATAAGATGATGATGAGAAAACTACCTAGGCTAGACTCCCCTAAATTTTGGTAATGAATTGACTCGGGAAAATATTTAGTTATGGACTGGGATCGTCAAATAGACACTTAAAAGAAAAACCAAATAGGACCCCTGACCCTTCTCAAGAGAAAGCCTATGGATTTCTAACAAGTTTTAATGCACACCAGTATTAAAAATCAAGTTCGCTTACGGTCACCCAATTGTTACAATTTAGTTCCTTTATACGAAATCCTACCTTACAGCGCGGAAATCAAAGGCAGTTTAATATATCGAATTGATTCAATAGACAATAATTAAATAATCAAACCTAGACGGACTCCTTACGAAGAACTAAATCTAGCAAGATCAAATAGTAAAGATCTATCAATAACCTAGCACCTTACAGATTTAGGTTAGCAGCACACTTAGGTTTAATTAATTAATAATTATTATTCCTATGATCTTAATGCATATCAATCATAAAATAGTCAAAAACACAAAGTAGATGACCTAATAGCAACCTATCGTAATGACAAACAATAATCTAGGCAACTATGGAATAATAACAATTAATCAAACAATCCTAAATATCCATATGCATCAATTTAATATGATTAAACCTTTTACTAAATCATAAAAATCATAACGATAAATAAATCCCAAATCAAAACACAACGTCAAAATAGGTTCATCATAAGCCTAGGCAATCTATAATTTTTAGCCTAACATCATAAAATAAAACAAAACAATAATAAAGGAATTCATGGTGGAAAACAAAAGAAACGAAAGATTAAAGGCGATAAAACCCGTGGTCTTCGTTCTTGGATGATAAGCACGCCACCGTATGATTCCAAGCCTTCAAAACCTCCAAAAGATCACCTCTTGAGCTCCAAATTTTGTTTATGGCTTTCAGGTTATGATTAGGGTTAAGTTTATGAGTGTTTATATAGACTTTTAAGGCCCATAAACTTAAAATTAGTAGAAGATTCTGTAAATCTAAGCCCATAAACTTAATATTTGTAGAATATTCTAGAAAACTGAGCCCAAAGTGCCGCGCGACGGACCTTCCCCATTTTGCTTTTTTTCGCCCTCTTTTTGACATGGTAAAAACCCGGAACCTAAAATATTCAAATAAATTAGTAATATACAATTCTAATAAAAACCGAACGAAAACTAATAAAATATTATATTAAATATACAAGGGATTTATATATATTTAGCCTTATATCAACAACCTAAGCCTATTGCCACTTTCTGGGCGTTCCAGCTATACCCAGATTAGTTATACAGCCCAGTTTAGTACTGAGATTATAATAATATTAAAATATTAATATTATTATAATATGGACTATAGGGACTAAGTGATAGCAAGGGAAACGAACCCCGTGCTGATCTCGCACTGAGTGCTTACAAAACTGTGAGTTTCATGACCCCACTCTTTAAACTATTTTACGAACTTTTGGGGTGGAAAGCATGTTTATACACGTTATCTATCTGAAAACGGATCATGATATAAAATATCTGAACATTTATATATGAAAAGTCCCTACAAACATAATGATTGACTACATGCTGATGAAAGATGATTATTATCGTTGATTGATATATTGAGTGGAGATAATACGAATTGCAAAACATAATGAAATTACACGTGACAGCATGTTTATACAAACACGTTATGTAATGTTAAACATAACTAATTTGGGAGACAACATGGTCTGTAATGGCCATGGGGATAACGTGGTCTATGATGATTATGGGGCTATTGTGGGCGGAAGGGGAGCCACAATAGTAATAAACTAAAGTTGAGTATGGCCTATGAGCCAAGTTCTGCTGCAACTTACTAAACTAAAGTTGAGTATGGCCTATGAGCCAAGTTCTGCTGCAACTTATAAACTAAAGTTGAGTATGGCCTATGAGCCAAGTTCTGCTGCAACTTATTAAATGAACTAACTTGATTATGACATGAATGTTAAGAAAATAATGTGATTATGCGTATTGTGGGCGGATGGGGAGCCACAGTATTTGGTGATACGTGATAAATACTATATGTGTATATGTGTCTATATACATGCTATGTGACTAGCCATAGGAAATACTATATGTAGAATATACTAATTATTTGCGTGTACACTATATAATGTTTGAGTTTACGTGGAATCATTGTGGGTGGAAGGGGGACCACAGTGGTTGATGTTAACGCGGAACCGTTGTGGGCGGAAGGGGGGCCACAGTGGTTGAGTTTATGTGGAACCGTTGTGGGAGGAAGGGGGTCCACAGTGGTTGGTTAAACACGGAAATTGGAAACAGGTAGTACGAACAAACAATCACGATTTTACCGAAATTTCGAATTTATATTATAAACTTACATGTGTGCATATACACACACAAGGATATGGCTGTACATATTTATACAAACGTAAATACATATTTTTACATACGCGCGTACATACAAACTATAACTGTGTGGTACGCAAAACTGATTTCGTTAAAACTTATGAAACTCACCAACTATTCGTAGTTGACCTGTTTTAACATGCTTTTCAGGTAATCAGATATGAGAAGTAATTTCCTGTGCGTTACGTGTCTGATTGGTGATTGATGTCATGGGCATTTGAGTTAGAAGTAAAGTAATTGAAGAACCGGTTTGATTGTATCACCTAGTTGGTAAAAGATGTTATAACGATATAATATATTGTAAATTAGTTAGTAATGTTTCTTTATGAACAATGTATTTGATACCAGTTGTATCTGTTGCATTTCCGTTTTATGCTTCCGCAATTCGCTTAACGAGGTGTGACACTGAGTCATCACAATTCAGATTCCTTGCCTAGGTAACGCCTTTCTCATTAGTGTTTTCATCTAAGTTTTAGAATTTTAAGTTTAATTTATTAGTTTAAATTAGTCTAAGTAATAATTAGTTTTATAATAAAATAATAAAAATCCAAAAAGAATCTTTTTCTTAATTATTAGTTTATTTAGCTTTTAGAATCTAAGTTCGTTAATTTAATTAGTGTCTCTAGGGTTCGATATTCCCGGACTTCCCATAGCGAATCTACACCCGATAGGTTCACTTGCCTGTTGTTAGTGGTTTGGTTTAGGGTATTCTAGATTTTTTTACTCGTTGTGCTACGTTATTAATTGCAATATTTTTTATACCACTTTTTGGCACATCAATCATCTATTTAAAAATATAAAGATAAAAAAAAATTGTCTTTTAATGTAACACACACAAAATTTTGGTACAAATTTGACAAGTTTATAAAGTTAAAAGACTAAAATATTCATGAGATAAGTAATGGGAAATGTTTGGTAAAGAAAAGAAAGCATTTTTATGCAAAGGAAATAAGTAAGGGAAACTCCATCCCACATGGAAAGTGGGAAAGAAATGAAATCACTTTATAAGGAAGGAGTTTTGCATGGAAATGTTCTTGTATGGCTAGCCACTCTCACTAGTCTTAGCGGAGGGTGCGAAGCACCCGACGCGCACGCGCACGGGCTCGGGTGAAGGGCGATGGGCGCAATGTGGCGCTTTGATGGCGCACTTTGCACGCCGCGAGCCGCCTTTGTATTTTTGGATAATGAGACGAAATCAAGATGTGACAAGTTACCAAAATATTAGGGACTAAAAATGAAAAGATTTGAAATTTTGCATCTTCGCGATAGGCGAAGAAGAATCAGAGTTGCATCTTCGCGATACGCGAAGATGCAGGACATGTCACGGGACACGTGTCAGACCGGAATGACACGTGGCGACACGTGGCAAGCCTACGATGACTCGTCCAAGCTAGTGCACCTTCGCGATATGCGAAGCAGCTTCGCGATACGCGAAGATGCACGAATTCAGGCTATAAATAGGCAGCCATGGGATGAAGCTCCCATCACATCACACTCACATCATACCTCGGTTTCCGTGCCATAGCCTCGAGAATTCCGACGCGTTTGTTGTCTAGAAGTACGTGCAAGTAGGAGTGCTACCTACGCAAAGTTTAAGCATTTCGCAGACAAGCCATACATGGTAGGGGTTCTGCCCCGATTATTTTATTATGTATGGCTTAGACCCTAGTCGAGGGTGTAGTCTATACCTTGATCAGTTAATAAGTGAAATATAGCTTTCATAAGATAAGGTTATGAATAAAATATTATTCTTTATTATAAAGATAATAAAGAAATGGGATATATATATATACGCTTCTTTAAGATAAAGAAACGTAGTACATAAATGTTTTATAAAATGAAATAAATATCAAGGTAAAGGTTATGCAAATAGACTTGAGGTCTATAGCTAGATCATAGATCTAGTTATTTATAAAATGTTATTCTCGTACTATAGATCCGAGATAAAGATCAGGCAATTGTCAGAAAGATACATTGATATCACAAAAGGTGAATACGTCCAAACCTTTTTATAGTATGAAATGTTTTATGACGTGAATACGTCTATGTACTGTCTTTTTGGAAAGATACTTTTAAAACTATGGACTGTTATCCATATGTAAAAGAGCTATGAAAATATTTACATGAGGGTTGGTTCAAATCCTCTAAAACGTTTTGATACAAGGTAGTACTAAACACTCAGACTAAAATACACATGTGTCTGGATCCTTACATATATGTACTGTAGTGGGCACACTACAGACATACTAACCATGAGGCAAGTGACTGTCTCTAGGGCGAGTGAAGTCCGATTATGTGGTTTGTGCATATATTTAGTTCCGATGAGATGGGATTGAGACCCACTGAGTCGTTGAACGCTATTGGTGTTGTGTCTTAACGAATGTGAAAACATTTTTGAGTCAGCGTGTTCACCAGCATATAGCTGACGTATTTTGAAACTGTTTTCAGGTAACCGGGAGTAAGGAATAGTGATGGATAGGCCAGTGGAGATAGAAGAACACTAGGCATAGTATACCGCTGATGGCTCAGCTAATTTTGTAATGAAGCATATATTAAACTTGTTTTTAAATAAGTAATTTTATAAACAAACAAGGGTGTTCAATTCCCTGTGTTATAAAAGTAAATATTTTAAATTTATATTTTCTGCTGCAAACTTTGATAAATTGTCAGAAACGGCACCAACTGTGACTCACACGCCTAGGCCCGAAGGCGGGGTGTGACATTTAATGTATGTCTTTAATTTCCTTTTAAAACATACTTGTCAAATCAAAACCAATATGATATTTACTTCCGGTTAAAATAAATACAACGATTTAGTATTAAAAATCAAACAGGTGTGTCTGTGGATCGATACTTAGTTCTTACCTATACTATACTACATATACGATATGTAAACTTGTCTATTTGTGTATGGTTTAGTTAAGATGATAATCATTTTTATAAATTTAAAACTAGGCATTGTGTGAACAAACTTTTAGAAGAACTTAACAACTTTTTCTATCCTAACCACACCGCATCAACACTTCAAAGGAATACTTTGAAAATGACTCGCTCCATGTTAGTATTGGTTAGGGACTTCTCATTCTTCGTATTGGTTCCTATCAAGGGGTATTGGTTTTTAATACTCATAAGTTTTACCCATTGGCTGATAACAATCCCAATTTTCACTTTATCACCCACCACTCCCAACTTTGACACTATTTGTTTTTGTCACTCCCTCACTAATGGACGACTAACTTCGTTAGTTGAGATGCTGATGTGGACGTTTCTTTAACTGAGCTAGCATGTTTATGTGCTATATGTGGGTCCCACAAGGCTATCTAATCATCTTCTTCATCATATTAGCCCTAGCCACTTCCATCACTACCCTCCAACCTATACCGGTATCACCAACCTCCACCAGAGTTCATTATCACAACTTCAAACTCGAACTCTACACCATCCGTGACACCTCTGGTAAGTCCCTGTTACATTATGTGCTTTCTCTCTCATTACCTAACCTTAACCCTAGCTTAATTGTGTTTTCTACGAGTATGTTTAAATTAGTTATCCTTGGTAATATCCACCGGATCGAGAAAAATTTTATTTGTGTGTTTAGTGACGTTAATTACCATACAAATGTGCTTAGATTTCTAGAAAATTCGGGGCGGTATGATTAACCATGGTGCGCCATCTCCATTGCCGACAATTAACGGTGAAAGTGAGGTTGAGGAAGGCCTGACTCATGGAGTTAGTGTTGTTGTGGTTCCTATTTCGTTGAAGTTGATTCTGATTCAGGCTAGTGTGGTGTTAGGCTCTAATGCGAGGGAGGTGAGTTCAAAATGCCTATGTTGACTTTGCATTCAGATGTTTATCAAGAATTGATTAAATTGATTTATGGCAATTGCAAAGAGCGATGCGAGTCTAGTAATTACGAGTGTATGAATGTAATTTGGTGAGTGGTGGAGGAGTTAGAGGGTGAGTGGTGATGGAGGTTGTTGGTGACGGCAGAGGTTGGTGGGTGGTGATGGAGTAGGGTTAATATGGTAAAGAAGAGAAGATGCGACGACCTTGTGGGACCCACATATAACACATAAGCATGCTAACTCAGTTAAATAAACGTCCACATCAGCATCTTCATTAACGACGATGGTCGTTCGTTAGCGAGGGAGTGACAAAAATAAATAGGTTCAAATTTGGGATTGGTGAGTTACAAAGTGATAGTTTAAAGTGTCCTCAACCAACGTAAAACCTGAAAGTATTAAAATCCAATACACCTCCTATCAATTACCTTCTCTAAATAAAATTAAGCTTTCCTATATCTACTATCTTTCATGTTCTTTGTATTAAAAAAATTTGTCTAGATAATCATTAAATGCCCTGCATGAAAAGTCTATTCAAGTTAGCCATATCATTTATGTCAATGATTATCCCTGTGTTATTTCTTTCAAATAAAAACTTTGAATTAGTTAAATGCGTATTTCTTAGGCCGCAACGGTTGCCATGAGGATGCTTTATTGGACTAAATTAATGGGTCTCTTAATTTCCAAACATACTTTAATGTTGGGATGGGTGAATGTTAGATGTAGATTTATTGACGGGTCAGATGTTAGTATTTTAGTATAATTTGATTAACTTATAAATTAATGTAATCATAATAAACATTAAGTAAGTTAGGAATGTGCAGAGTATGCTTTAGTTTGTTATGATGTTAGTGGCGAAACCCCTAACGAACAAGGTCTAGCGGCAGCACTAGCGGTTGCGGGGTCCTAGGGGCTCCTGGCTGGAAAACTGAATGCTTCGTTAAAAGCTCGTTAACGAATGCTTCATTAAAATTAATAGAAAAATGAATTTTATGACTATGTCATACATAATCATAAGTATTACATGAAGGAAAGATTAATGATATTTAAATATCAAAATAAAATTGCATAGGACAGTTATCCTTACCCAAACTGCTCTGGAGATAAAGATTACGCTCGTATCAATTGGTCAGTCTCTCTGGTTCATCTTCTTAACAAAATTCATACCTGGTTCTTGTCTCATATTCAAAATTTTATTTGATTAAAGTATTTTAAAAACCACTAATAACTTTTAATCTCAAAGTTTTCATATGACTCTCTGAATAATCCAAGTTGAAGTTTCGAAAATCCCCAGTATAGTAAAAACAAATGGGCTCTGGTTGAAAACGTGTCATGCTTTGGCATTGCGGTCGGGTTGACCAGCAAAGCTCTAACTTGCTCATTTTTAAAAGTTATTATTCATAACTAATGCTTTTATTGGTTATGATTAGGAGTTTAGACATATGCTTAAAATATAGAACTTTGGGCGACTTTCAATCCATTTGATCATTTTACTTCAAGTTGCTGTCTTGACCATTCATGTTTTCGGGCAACCTCAAACATTAGACGTTGGGTTGTGAACAATCTAACTGAAAATATTTGGATTTTTATTTCTTATTTTTTTTGAAGTACAGGATATGAGCAACTTTTACTGTTGATAATTGCAAAATGGCGAACCTAACATTGCTTTGATGGATGAATGGTTGGTTTATTTGTTTTTTTTCCAGTAATTAAGCCAGTAATCTATGTATGTCATTGTTCCGAATTCACTTATGTTTCTAAAAGCATTGGGTTTTACTTTCAGATTATGATTCATCGTTTCTGTTTAACAGCTTGTCAAAAATTGGTGTAACTTCACCTCTTTCACTTGGTAGCAGTAGAGAGAATAAATTAAGCCATGTTGTTTGACACTTGCTTCCAAAATAAAATAAAGCGTGTAAAGGATTCGGAAGAACACTAGCACTAGAGAAAATTTGATCAACAATTACATGCATGCAATGTTAACAATACTAGCATCTTCAATCATAAACTACTCTTGACCTCAAAATCTCTCCATTCATCCTTGCTCGCATTTTCGACACAGGTAGAGTTAGAGATGAGGTGCCAAGCAACATGTCAACAACTTCCACCATTGTTGGTCTATCCACATCATCTCTTTGAACACACAATCTCAATGAGTTTTGCCATTAAGATTGAATCAGTATCAATTCTGGGATCATTTATATCAGATAATGTTCCTTCTAACCATTTTCTCTTGACCTACAACAATAATACATGTCACAGTTCAACAAAACAAAAATGATAGAATGGCAAAATGTGATTTTTGTTAACTGAAAAGTCGTATGTAGAAGAAGTTGGTTAATATTGATATTTAAAATCCATGTGCTTAGAAAGTGATGCGCTTGAGTAAGAAGTAAGAATGTGTCTACTTTTGAGAATATAGATTATACAAGCACAAGTGTACCATCATATAATCTGATTATACTTACACAACCTGTAATATCAACATCACTGTTATTAGCTTTGCGTTTTGGATCGAATATTCTTTGTCCAGTTATAGTTTCCAAAACCAACACACCAAAGTTATAGACATCTGCCATGGTTGTTGGAATGCAGTCAGGCTCTAAGATTATGGTTGCGAACACAAAACCTGATAGTTTAGGATCAAAACTTGCATCTAAAAGAATGTTTTCAGATATTACATCACGATGTTTGGTCCGGATGGGAGAATGATTGTGAAGGTATACAAGTGCCCTCGCGACACCTAGGATTATTTTGTATCGCTTATTCCAGTCCAAAAGATTACACATAGGATCTACAAAAACAAATTACAAATCAGTCATTTGTCGGTGTATAATTTGGTTAAAAAACAACACGTTCTAGTTGCAACGTTCTCTCGATTGAACCAAGAAACAACCAGAATAAATTCAGAGGAATACATTCCAAATGGAAAAAAAAATTACCAGAATTCAGGGCATCCAGAGTTGCACTAATTGCAAAGTCATAGATGAGGTACACCTTTATTCCATCAATGCAATATCCAAGCAACTGAATCACATTTTCATGTTCTAACTTTACAAGTATAGATGCTTCTTTCATACATTCTTCATACGTGGGGACACCATAATAGTGATAATGAACGATTGTTATATCTTTTCCAGTTTGTAGCCTTGCCTGAAATGAGAAATCAAGAGGTGCTTCTAGCAAATAGCAGTTAAAAGCTTAAAAATGTGAAAGCATGTGATTGTTGATACCTTGTACTTGGATTTATATTTGTCAGACGAAAGCTTATTAGCTTCAGAGAAGTTTCCAGTTGCGTAAACGACGGTGTTTAAATCAAACCGGCGTACTATTTTGTCTTCACCTCCAACAGTGTATAGGTATAGATCCAGGGATTTTGAACTTGTAATTTCCACTGCAAGTTCCACAAATAACTAGTTGCTAACCAGAAAGGAATACATACTATTATGTAAAAGAGCAATCTTCCTTCCAACTACAAGTTTTGTTAATTTAATTCATATTATTGCATTTCTTGTGCTAATATTTCTGTATTACAAAATTTATAGGTAAATTAAACACATAAAAGTCTGAAAAGAAAATTATACCTAAGCTTTCCTAAATGGATAATGCCCTCATACCAAAAAGTTTGAGGAGCAATGAGCGATTGGCTTTCTCCTGTAAAACTAGGATAGACTCTAGACCCACCACAACCTCGGCCATTGTAGGACGTTGCTTGGGGCGGCTGTGTAAACACCGATCAGCTAGTAGTGCAAACTCCTTTAAGCATTTAGTGAATATTTTCCCCCTAATATTAGAATCAACAATTTTCTCTAGCCTGCCTTCTTTAATTGAGTCTTGAGCCCATGCTGCCAAACCCCATTGCTCTTCATCAATACTTCTATCCACTGCTTGCTTCCCACATAAGACTTCAAACAATACCACCCCAAAGTAGAGGTGTTCAAAAAAACCGGTTACGGAACCGGTTTGGGCGGTTAACCGGAAAACCGGTTTTTTAAAAACCGGTTTTTTTAAAAACCGGTTTGACCGGTTTACGTAACCGGTTTACGTATCGGTTATACGTTTTGGAGCCAAAACCGGTTTTGTAACCGGTTATAAAAAAAACCGGTTTTTTTTAATAACCGGTTATTAAAAAACCGGTTAACCGGTTTTTAAAATAACCGGTTTATAGCCGTTATAAAAAAACCGGTTAACCGGTTTTTTAATAACCGGTTAACCGGTTAAACCGGTTTTCGAACGTTACCAAACGGCTTTATAGCCGTTTTTTTTTTTTTTTGCCCGTTTTTTTTGCCGTTTTTTTTGTTTTTTAACCCCCACAAACATCTATATATAGTTTAGGTTGGGTATTGGTTAGATCACACTTGATTATACAACTCCAAAAGCTCTAAACGTTTATTTCATACGCGATTATAACTCCAAACGCTCTTCTTTCGTAGTCGTTTATTTCATACTCGAGTATACCACTCTTAATTCGTTGTCGATTATCATGGCCTCCCAAAGTGCTGCTTCATCGGTCAACATGGGTGCCTCGAACACGGGAGAAACCGTCGTTCGGGTCATCCCCACGAAACGAAACCAAGATATTTGGCAACATTTCGACCTATGCGAAATGTCTAACGGAACCCAAAAAGCTAGATGCAAACATTGTTTGAAGTTTTATAACAAAGAAGCAAACTCCAGTTTAAGAGCTCATGTAGAAAAGCCCTCTTGCAAGGTCTTGAAGGACGAATCCGGAAGTAGTTCGCAGCCGGAGATGACGAATCAAGGAACGGTGTTTACGTACGACCTTGAAGCGGTACGTCAACAGTTTGGCAACTTTGTGATTCAACAATCACTTCCTTTCAACCACTTCGACAACCCTCAATTCACGCAGATGATGCAAAAGTATGTTCAACCACGCTACCAACACGTAAGTCGTTCGACCCTTAGAAGAGATATGCTTAAAGCATGGAAAGACGCTAAATCCGAACTAATTTCATACTTTTCAAACTTACAAACTGGTGTGAACTTAACAACGGATGTGTGGTCGGTACCTAATGGTTCGCCCGACTCATACATTTGTGTGACGGCTCATTGGGTTGACCCCCGGTCGTGGCAAATGATGAAACGAACCGTTGCGTTTCAATTGTTTGATTACCCGCACACGGGTAGAAATATTTTTAAACTCTTGGATAAAGTCATTCGACAATACAAGATTGAAGATAAAATCTTTTCAATATCGTTTGATAACGCGTCCAACAATACGGCCGCGGTTGGCCATTTAAAATTAAAGTATAAACCTATTTGTGATGGAGCGTTTTTTCATAGCCGATGCATTGCACATATTATCAACTTGGCCGTGCAAGATGGGTTAAACGTGATCGAAACGCAAAGAAACAATTTTAAAAGAATGTTACGAGATGTTTTTAGCAACAATAAAACATTTTCAAGATACAAAAAATTTTGTGATGAAGCTAATTGTCAATGGTTGGGGCCCAATTGGGATTGTCCAACAAGATGGAACTCGACTTGTGATATGTTTGAGAAAGCCATCCAACAAAAAGAATCACTAGTTGCGTTTCATCAAATAATGTCAAGTAGGGGTAAATGTGCACCGTACGATCCTAGAAACTGGTTATTGATTGAGATCGTTACGGAGGTTCTTCAAATTTTTAAATCTTGCACAACTAGTTTATCCGGGGTTTACTATCCAACAAGCCCCATTGCTTTACCAAAAATTGCTGTCATGTGCACAAAGTTGACTGAAATTCATTGTAGGGGTGCACCTTATTTTGATATGGGTGCAAAAATGAAAGAAAAATTTATAAAATATTTTCAACAACTACCCGCTGTTTTGACCTGTGCGGCTGCGTTAAACCCTTGCATCAATGTTGGTGGTGTTGAAGCTTTAATAGAAAAAATTTGTGATGAGCTAGGGTTAAACGACGATCAAAACCCCTATCATAGCCAAACTTTAAAGAATGATTTCAACACCACATTGGCAAACATGTATGATGTTTACCTTACAAAACACGGGTCGTCTTCCCAAATTCATGACTCGTTAAGAGCTGTTGCCCAATCCCAATCCCAAACCGACCTTGAAATGGGGATGTACTACATGATTTGGGAAGACGCCGGTAAACGTCAAAGGGTAAACACCCCAAGCAGTGAACTTGGAAGGTATGGTGGTACCAACTTTGTGAAACACATGACTCCGGATGAATTTAGAAGTCTTGATTTGCTGGCTTGGTGGAGAGGTAAGGAGGATGAGTTTCCGATCCTCGCCGCCATGGCCAAAGATTTACTAACGGTCCAAGCTTCCACGGTAGCTTCGGAGTCTGCTTTTTCTGTTTCTGGCAGGGTTATATCGATTAGGAGGACTCGACTCACTCCAGCAGCTGTAGAGATGTCGATTTGCTACAAGGATTACTTGGACTCTTTAGACAGGGCACAACATCAACGCTCACTCGAGGGGGAAATGGACTATGAGGCGGCCTTGTATGAAGACGAGGTCAATCAAGGACACATTCAACCAATGACCGATGAAGAAGCCGCGTACGACGATTACCTAAGGAATAGCTCGGGATCGGGTAGCGAAGAAAATGAGTAACAAACATCAACTTGTTAATGTAATCGTGTCTAAGCATTCTTTAATGTTTGTATTTTTGAGTTACGAATATGCGATAACGATTTAATGTTTGTATTTTTAATGTAAAAGCTATAAATGAAAGTTATGTGTTTTTAATCTTCCAAGCAAAGAATGCTAACAACGAAACCCTAAACCCTAAACCCTAAACCCTAAAGCAAAAAAAAAAAAAAAAAAAAAAAAAAAAAAAAAAAAAAAAAACCGGATAACCGGTTAGACCGGTTATTAAAAACCGGTTATAAAAAACCGGTTTAATAACCGGTTCTAACCGGTTTTTAAACCGGTCCAAACCGGTTTGGCCGGTTTGAGTTTTCACCATTAAAAACCGGTTAATAACCGGTCCGGTTATTAACCGAACCGGTTTTTTTCTGGATAAAAAAAACCGGTCCGGTTAATAACCGAACCGGTTTTTTCAAAAAAACCGATTTGTGCACCTCTACCCCAAAGGCATACACATCGGATTTTCGAGTCAGCCTACCTGTTTGAAGGTAATCTGGATCTAGATACCCGAACGTACCTTTCACCAAAGTGCTAACATAAGTAGACGGCTGATCCGTTGGACCAATTTTGGACAACCCAAAATCTGAAATTTTAGCTGCCCAGCTGTCGTCTAACAATATATTTGTGCTCTTAACATCCCGATGTATAATTCCATGCTTAATACCTGTACCGGTGTGCAGGTAATCTAAACCACGAGCGGCCCCAATGCATATCTTGAGTCTTCGCACCCAAGTCAGAGGAGCTCGACGTTTGTGGAGACGATCCGCAAGAGTTTCATTGGGCATATATTCATATACAAGAATCATCTCCTGCCCGTCACTACAATAACCAATTAAAGATACTAAATGGCAGTGCCTTAATTTGGAGAGCATCTCAACTTCCGCCCAAAATTCTACTGCTCCTTGATTAGAAGTTGACTCCAAACGCTTAATTGCAGCATCCAAAAGAATTTTCCCACAAGTGAGGGTTCCTCGGTAAACTCTGCCAAACCCCCCACGTCCGATCACCAATGAATCATTAAAGTTTTGGGTCGCAAGTTCAATCTCAGAAAAGGTAAAGCAACGACATGGTTGTGGTAAATATGATGAGAATGAGGATGACGATGATTCAACAGCGTGACTGGTAGGAAGGAACATAGTTATACGCGTATGAACTAGTATTAGAGTCCAGATCTTACACCAAACCTTTGATCAGAGTTATAGAGACATACAGATCATGGTATGATCCCATAAAGGTGATCGTTGACTTTTAATATTGTGGTGAAGTATTCAAATTGGTGCTTTCTACTAATTTAATATTATGATATAGTTGACTTATTTTGTATTCCCACATAAAAATCCAAGCTCCTTAAACACAAAGAAGCAACAAACTGTATATGATATAGTTTATTCAACATCAAATCACTCCCAATTTTTCATTTATTAGTTATATGATTCACTTTATATGGCCTTATCAACTCAATTTTAATTAGTATATTAATTAAATTTAATAAGCATGTCTATAACACACGTATACTTGTACATAAAACAGCTTCATCTCACATTGAATTTTTTGTGCCTAATGTTGCATCGGTTCATACATGTGCCATGATATTATTTGACCACCTCTTATGCAAAAGCTTGCTTGCTTTGGCGCTCAATGCCCCATTGGAGAAGACACGTATCGTGGTATTATTGCTTGATAGCGCAAATCTTGCTCACTTTTATGCTCAATGTCCTATCGTTTCAAAAACATGTGAACATGTTACTCGTCGTATAAAAAGATGATATATCTTTTCAACAGTTGGGAACCTTCAAAAGGAAAAAAAAAACAATTGCTACACAAGTAACATGTTCAATCAAAGGTTATTTTAATACAACTTGGTGCTCAAATGTTGACTATTAAATATGATGATTTCCTCGTATTATTATATTGCACTTACGTACATATTTAGAAAGCTTACAGTTCTTATTTTCGCATATTATATTGAGATTTGCTTCTAGTTTAAGTATAATATACAAGTATAAGTGTGTTATAGACAGGTTTATAAAATTTAATATACTAAAACTGAGTTGAGAATCTTTTTGGTGATTTTTATACGTTTAGTGACTTGATATGTTATGTTAAGTGTTATTTTTGCATTAAAAAACATGTGCTTTTAATGATATTCACACAGGAATTTTTGATTTAGAATTTAGAAATATATTTGTGGCATATTTTAAGTTTTTTTAACCGAATTAACTATTTATTGTATGATAGTGTCTTCTGCTTTTACCGGTCACATGTCCGTTAGATTAAAACCAAATTCTACAGTTTGTACATAGTTTCTTTTTTTATCTTTCCTTTTTTTACAAGGTTTGTGGGGGAAATACAAAATAAGTCAACCATATTATAATTTAGTAGACAGGATCTAATTTTAAAAGTTCAATGTCAACGATCACCTTGTTGAGGTGCGGTCAACGTGTCCTATTATTATTATTATTATTATTATTATTATTATTTTCAATCTTCAATGTGTATATTTGACAATGCACATGACATTAGCATATTCTTTTCACACCATATATGGTCTGTATATTTGTAACAATGATCGCATATTAATTAGGTGATGATACGATCCAGACTCCTAATCCTAGTTCATACTGATAACTATGTCTTTTCCCACTCGTCATACCGGTGAATCATCCTCTTCCTCCTCCTTACATTCCCTACCACTGTGCCATCAGTTTACCTTTGCTGAGATTGAACTCGCAACCCGAAACTTTGATGAGTCATTGGTGATTGGACGTGGGGGGTTTGGCAAAGTTTACAGAGGAACCATCACTCATGGTGGAATACATTTGGATGCCGCAATTAAGCGGCTGGAATCAGGTTCTAATCAAGGAGCAGTAGAATTTTGGGCTGAAGTTGAGACGCTCTCTAAATTAAGGCACTGTCATTTGGTATCTTTAATTGGCTACTGCAATGAGGGGCAAGAAATGATTCTTGTATATGAATACATACCTAACGGAACTCTTGCAGATCGGCTCCACAAACGTCGTGCTCCTCTGACTTGGGTGCGGAGACTTAAGATATGCATTGGAGCCGCACGTGGTTTAGATTACCTACACTCTGGTACTGGTATTAAGCATGGAGTTATACATCGGGATGTTAAGAGCACCAATATATTGTTAGATGAGAATTGGGCAGCAAAGGTTTCAGACTTTGGGTTGTCGAAAATTGGTCCAACGAATCAGCCATATACTTACGTTAGCACTTTGGTGAAAGGTACGTTCGGGTATCTAGATCCAGATTACCTTCAAACAGGTAGGCTGACTCGAAAGTCCGATGTGTATGCCTTTGGGGTGGTATTGTTTGAAGTCTTATGTGGGAAGAAAGCAGTGGATAGAAGTATTGATGAAGAGCAATGGGGTTTGGCAACATGGGCTCAAGACTCAATTAAAGAAGGAAGGCTAGAGCAAATTGTTGATGCTAATATTAGGGGGAGAATATTCACTAAATGCTTAAAGGAGTTTGCACTGCTAGCTGATCGGTGTTTGCACAGCCGTCCCAAGCAACGTCCTACAATGGCCGAGGTGGTTGTCGGTCTTGAGTCTATCCTAGCCTTACAAGAGAAAACCGATAGTACATGGGTATCAACATTTCTCTTTCCATCCAATAAGGAAAGCCCGGGTATTATGTTCTCTTTAGATTGTCAATGTTTATTGTATCTCGGGTTTTTTTTTTCATAAAAGAGAATTCTTTTATGATCTATTCGTTTTCTTCTATCATTTTCATATCAAGTTAACGACTTATTTGTAGAACGTGCAGTCGGAAGTACACTTTTAAAGTCCTTGAGTATATACCTCTACACTGTTGGAGGTGAAGACCGAATAGTACACCTGTTTGATTATAATACCGTCGTTTATGCCACTGAAGACTTCTCTGAAGCTAATAAGATTTTGTGCTGCACATATGAGTCCATGTACAAGGTATTCTTATTCTTAATTACATATATACTTTCGCGTTTGAATGGTTTTAAATCATTATTTTCTAGAAACTCTTACTTGATTTCTCTTTTCAGGGACGCCTACTAAATGGACAAGATATAGCAATCGCTCAATATTCCTATGCTTACACATTCGAAAAATGTATGAATGAAGCAACAATACTTGTAAAGTTTGAACATGAAAATGCGATTCAGTTGCTTGGATATTGCATTCACGGAAGAAAGATGTACCTCCTCTATGACTTTGCACCTTATGCAACTCTGGATGGCTTGCTTTTTGGTAAATTTTTCGTACAACATTCTATATCTTTTGAAGTTATTAATTTGTTACATCGTCTGTGTTTGTAGATCCTATGTGTAATCTTTTGGACTGGAATAAACGGTACAAAATAATCCTTGGTGTAGCTAGGGTGCTTGTGTACCTTCATAATCATGCTCCAGTTCGGATCATACATCGTGATGTGAAACCTTCGAACATTCTTTTGGATAAAAGTTTTCACCCCAAACTTTCCGGTTTTGGGTTAGCAACCGCAATTAACAAGACTGACTGCATTCATGTTGATCGCCTTTCTGAGACTTTGTAAGTGCATAATATATAAATAACTTTCATTTTTTAATGGCTGGCTAATACCTACATATGTGACAGCGGATGCATGGCACCTGAATATTTAAAAGGCGAATATCTGTCGGCCAAGGCGGATGTCTTTAGCCTTGGTATGTTGATTTTGGTAACTGTAACTGGGAAAAGGTCAGGCTCTGGAGTTAGGCTTAAAGATTATGTAAGTCTGATTAGATTCTTTATTGGTACACCTTTTTAATACATTGCATTTTGTCATTCTATGATAATTATGTTGTGTATGTTATAATTAATAGTTATATATATGCATGTTGACTTATTGTAGGTCAAGAGAAATTGGGTGGAAGGAACATTGTTGGATATAATCGATCCCAAGATTGATGTTGAATCTTCAATCTTGATGACAAAATTTATCGAGATTGGGTTGTTGTGTGTTCAAAGAAACCCAGCGGTTAGGCCAACAATGGAGGAAGTTGTCGACATGTTGCTTGGCACTGCATCTCTAACTCTCCGTGTTTCAGAAATGCGAGCAAGGGTGAAGCCTTGGATTATCAGTGAAGATAGTGATACTGGTCTAGTTGATGAGTTAATATCAGAGTTATGCCCAAGATAATGCATTGAAGTGATGCAAATTGACTATATATAGTAGTGTTCATTCATGTTTTTTATTTTTTTTTTCTTGGAAAGTTAGAAGCAAGTGCCAACCCAAGTAACCAACTATGGTTAAGGGCTTAAAGCCTCCTCATGATATTAATTATGATTATTCTATTATTAGAGTATTACATAAATAATCCTTGTGGTTTTGTCTTGCTTCTTTTCCTTTTTGACGAGTAAGTTTAAAAAGTCATATGGAACTTATTTTGTTGCAAGTTTGAGTTAATATTTGTGTAAAATGATTATAAATAGCAATGCTTTAAAATTCGGTATTTTACTCGTACCGGATTTAGTTCAAAATTGGTACAATCAGTTGAACCGGAATGTATCGGAAGGTTCAACCGGGTTGAATAATTTACCTTTAATTCCATATAAATACAATTTCAACTCAAAAAATAACCCAAAGGTACATTAATAAACATTACACTTGACCCAAAAATCACACATGAACAATAGTCGAGTCAGATAGAAAGTTTGTACTTTGTATACGAAATTAGTCAATTACAAATAATGTAAATAAACCAACATTGGATTTGCATGATACACAATTGATTGATTAACGAATCGTCGTTTACCGTGTTTACTCGTTTCAATTTTATCCGCAATGTTAAAAGTCAATTTTTAAAAATATGGGAAAAATATCAAAAATCTCTTGGATTTAAAACCGGATTGCCGGTTTAAACCGGTATTTAAAAAAACCGACGGTACGATGTTCTAGTAAAACGCCCAAAAATATCAGGCTCGAAATACTAGTTGCCTTGTGAAAATCCGATATAACCGGCTCAACCGCCAGGTTGTTAAAACATTGACAAATAGTAAAAATGTTGCAAGCAGAGACTAAATAATATTAACCGCTATTCCGGCTTTCTGGAAACTGAATCCAATAAACAATTATCTCGCCGATTTGATCGAGCAGAAGACTTCTATAAACAAAATTCAGGTAATAATATATATGTGAGGCTGCATTTTATTCTATGATGTCCTTAGATTCATCTTCCTTGTACAGATTTCAAGTACTTGTTAACTACAAAAAATTAAAACAAAATAGAGGATGCCCTTAAGGTGTTCGATGAAATGCTTCAGAGGGTATTTTAGTATGTTTGATTTGGTAGTAGTGGTGGTTTTGTAATTAATACTGTAGTCTTCTGTAATTACAATTGCAGATGAAGTATGTATCATTATTTCGTAGAAACTGTGTTCACAAGGCCCAATTTTATGTGGATTTTGCATCTACCAAGGTCTCCAGTGATACCTGTTCTTTTGCAAGTTTAGTAATGGCTTCCACAGGTGTTATAACCAAAGTTATGATACATCAAGCAGCAAGACTTCTGACCATGGTGGTTCAGCATCATTGTCCATCTTAGCCATGATGCTTATGGAATCCATACAACCAACGTGTATGTAATTTAGCCGGTACGGTTGGAATCATCTCTACTCCATATACATACATACACACATCATGATTATTCAATTGGAACTGAGACTCATTTAGCTGAAGTTGTCTGAATTTATTTATCGTTTATTCAGCTAACATCTTATAATTCATTTACTTCGATGGAGAGCTTCTGTTGTTTGTTTCCTGCAGTGAATCCGATCATGTTCTACCAGGTATGTTTCTTTTTTTCTTTTTTTTTTTTATATTGTTGACTAATTTATTTAATCCTGATTTCCACATGCAGTGTACATATCTGCCATATAGATGTAGATGCTACGATATATTGCATATCATATACGCTTGAGAGATTGTTATACTAATATGGTTGACAGTCGAGTAAAACACTTTCTGACAAAAAAAATGCTATTCTAGTTTGATAGTTCTTAACTATATGCACGTTAAATCCATTCTGATCCCGTAAATTGATTATCAAGAGTAAATCTTAGCCACGGGCCCACTATTTGAGTGTGGAATGTTTTATCTTGGTCTTTGCTATGAGTTGTATTGAAACCTTTTGGATTTGGTTGACCACTTCTTATATAGTGTGTAGTCATTTCTACTCTATAAGAAATGTTGTGTGAGGTGTTGTAGAAGTATGCTTTACCTTGGATATATGATATTATGTTTTTTGTATGTTTACTTGATTTAGAGGATAAAGTTTCTTATTATGCAAATGCATACAAGAAATTAAACATACACATACCATATGGATTGCATAGCAGAGGCGCAATAATAACACGTGAAGTCACGCCTACTCACGGTTCGGTTTTTTTTTTTGGGGGGGGGGGGGGGGTATTTTTGTAATTTCTCACTCAAATGTAACCCTACTTTAGCATTCATTCCCATTTCACTCTTATACTTCTCTTGTGCCTCCTTGCTAGTCACAATTGTCTCGACACCGTGCCTTTGCTATTTCAGATTTGCAGGTATAACTTGGCTACTTTGATTATTACCAAATCGGATTTTTTTTCGGTTAGACTTCAGTGTAGAAACCTGATCTTTTTGCCATTGCCCTAAATTTTTTTTACCTAACCTAACCCGATTTGAGTTTTTACACTTCATTGATTCTACATGTAATGATCTGTAAATTTGGTTATTGAAGTTGTAAATTTAGTTTGTAAAACTAATTGTTGTGATCTGCGTGATGAATCAACGTATTCAACACTTGGATCTCTCATGAAAGATTTAGTATTTTACTTGTTATTACTGAAAACTACATTTTAATCTTGGGCTTTCCTTTTTGGGTTGGTTAGAAATCAACACTTGTCTACAAAAAGAAAATTACAAATATAGTCTTGATGCCTTTTGTAAAAGTTGATTAGATTTGAGAAGTGTAACATTCTTATCTGCTTGTTCCTTGGTTACGTTTTCTTTTGCATATTATGTGGAATTTTGTATTTACCAAGCGGTGGAATTATAATTGTTCTTTAATTTGCAAGTGTAGGAATGGCCAATACGAGAAGCATGAATAGAAAGCTAAACAATGATCATGGTTCAGCAACATGGTCAAACCTTGGCCATGATCTACTGTTTTTAATTATGATGCACTTGGGACTAGTTGATTTTATTGCTTTCGGTAGTGTATGTAAGTCATGGAGATCATGTGCGGTGCGTAACTGGAATAGGTTTATGGTGTCTAACAACCCGTGCGTTTATCCATCTCTTCTCGTTTGAATGAAAAAGAGTGTTACTTGGAGGACTACCAAAGGAGAAAGATGAAAGCCACCATTCCCCATTCTAATGGCAGGATTTGTGTTGGGATAACTTGTGGTTATTTGATTTTTTTCGGGAGGGAAGCCTGTGATTTCTGGCTTGTGAATCCCTTCACAAGGAAAGAACTTCATTTCCTTGATTTCCCCTTTGGTGTAAATCCTTTTCAAAAACGTTTCAGGGGCATTCTTGTCTTTTCGCCGTCGATGTCCGGGTGGGTGTTTGTTGTAATCACTCACGCATTTCCCAATAAAATAGCATTTTCTTTACCTGGTGAACAAAGCGGGTGGTATCATGTCACATCCCCTTGCACCTTCCTCCATGATCTTCATTTTTTCAAAGGAAAGATATATGTGATCGACCATCAAAATAATTTATGTGAACTACGACTTCATCCAGTGCCCACCTTAACCATACTGGAAGTGAAGAATTTCGCATGGAAACACACTCGTGTGCTGGACTTTGTAAGTTCACGTGAAAACCTTTATGTCATACAAACATATCGAAATTTGCTTTTGGCTTTGGAAGTTGATTTTGGTGAGATGAGATGGGTTGTTTCGAGTGGGAAGATAGTTGATGAATATGCAGTTTTTTTAAGTAACTTAAAGTGTGCTGCAGCTATTAGACCTGATACATGGGTCCATCCTTGGGCACGGTATGAAAGGCTTAATTTCTCCGATGGATACTATCAAAATCGAAATAAGATAATGAAGTGTTTAAACACAAACATGTGGTACTTCCCACATGATTGCTTGATTGATACTGACTCTGCAGGTTAGTTCCCGCTTTATCTTTAACATTACTGAAAAAGGTATCTTTGATTGTATTAATAGCAACTTATAAGCTGTTTATTTGGGTTCTTGTTAATTTGGTGACCCGGGTGAAATTTTCGTCAACACAAATAGTTATAACTACTGCTACAATATATCTCTGAAATTTTCACCCGGTCTAATGCTGACTAGTAAGTACCAAACCTATATAATACAATGATTAAAAACGAGTAGATCAAATAACTTGAATGCGTAATAATTGGAATGCTTCTGCTTTGTTTGTTTCATCAGGTAAGAAAACTGGCGCGTTGCTGAATATCATGGAAGATTAGAGCAAGAGATGTGGGATTTCAAATGCAAAGGAAAGTGAAGAGAATAGTAAATAGATGATGACTTGTTAAAACTTGAAAGATGTTTAAAACTAATTGCAGTTTTATTGTCCTTGAGTTCTTTATAATTCTCAACCAAAGGGTGTATTTAGCAGTTTTATTTTGTGGTTCCATTTGAATTTAATTATATATAATTAAGCTTGTGAGGTTTGGTTGACGTCAATTTGGGCTTCTTCTTGTGGATGATTGATTGCCTTCGGGCTTTATTATCTGATATGGGCAAAAACAACTAAAATTATTATAAGTAAGATGGTCTAAACAACTACAAATATTATAAGTAATTTGATTTTAACTTTTGCCAAGATATTTTTGGGTTTTAGATCCATGTGAAAGGCATTTGGTGCTAAAGAACTTATGAATATGGAGTAACAATTGTGAATTTGAAATTAGAAACTAAGAAGCAAATTGAAGAATATTTGAAGTTTTCAAAGTAACATAATAAACTTATGTGGAAGATTTTACTAATGGCCGCAGCCACCAAACTGCCATTCATAATCACCATTGTCACGATGGTCCGTACAAACTTTGTCGGGATCACCTGTAGCACAGGTTCTGGGTTTTTTCTGTCGAAATTCCCGAAACAGTTTCCATCACCCTTAAAGAAGATGAACCCAAATTGACTGCATACCTTTTGAAGTAACTGATTTACTTTTAGGGGAAAATACAGAAAACAGGTCATCTTAATATCGTAGAAACCGTGTTCCCAGGCTCCAATTTGACTAGTTCTGTGGCTACAAGATTTTCATTTTAAATGTCAAAAGTCACCTTGGGGTCTACTGTCTCTTTCCAGGAAGAAATACCTATCAATCAGAGTGTATCTTGGGCATTAGATTGTTTTCACACCATAATCTGTGTATGTCTATAAGTATGATCTTATATTTGGTGATGATACAATCCACACTCTAATCCTAGTTCATACCATTTTTAACTATGTCTTTTTCTACCCGTCATGCCGTTGGATCATCCTCCTCATATCCCCCACCACTGTGTCACCAGTTTACCTTTTCTGAGATTGAACGTGCAACTCAAAACTTTGATGAGTCACTGGTGATCGGACGTGGGGGGTTTGGTAAAGTTTACAGAGGAACCATCACTCATGGCGGAATACATTTGGATGCTGCAATTAAGTGGCTGGAATCAGGATCTAGTCAAAGAGCAGCAGAATTTTGGGCTGAAATCAAGATGCTCTCAAATTTAAGGCACTGTCATTTGGTATCTTTAATTGGTTACTGCAGTGATGGGCAAGAGAAGATTCTTCTATATGAGCATATACCTCGTGGTACTCTTGCATATCATCTCCACAAGCATCGTGCTCCTCTGGCTTGGGTTCGAATCAAGATATGCGTTGGGGCCGCATGTGGTTTAGATTACCTGCACACTGGTACAGGTATTAAGCACGGAGTAATAACTCGGGATGTTAAGAGCTCAAACATATTGTTAGATGACAATTGGGCAGCCAAGATTTCAGACTTTGGATTGTCTAAAACTGGTCCAACGAATCAGCCATCTATTTATGTTAGCACGTTGGTGAAAGGTACGTTTGGGTATCTGGATCCAGATTACTTTCAAACAGGTAGGCTGATTCGAAAATCCGATGTGTATGCATTTGGGGTGGTGTTGTTTGAAGTCTTATGTGTGAGACAGGCAGTGGATAGAAGTATTGATGAGGAGCAATGCAGCCTGGGCTCAAGACTCCATTAAAGAAGGAAGGCTGAAGGATATCGTTGATTCTAATTTAAGAGGGAGAGTATCCCCTAAATGCTTAAATGAGTTTGCACTACTTGCTGAACGGTATCAGCATACATAGCCGTCCCAAGAAACGTCCTACAATGCTGAGGTTGTGGCGGATCTAGAGTCTACCCTAGCCTTACAGGAGAAAACCGACAGTGCATTGCTGATCAAACTTTATGGTAGAAGAGTACCAACATCTATATTTCCACCCCGTCCAGAAAACTTCGGTATCATGTTCTCTTTAGATTTCTGTGTTCAAATATTTACCATTGGGTTTTCCTAATACAAAAGAAATGCATAAATGTTTAGTTAAATTAAAATATGATAGCTAGGAGATAGAAGGAAGATTGTACTTCTACAGATTTCTAGATATGTACATTAAGCATTAACGGATTTCCAGTGTCTGCATTTTTTAAATGATCTATACCCTTTCTTCCATCATATTCATTTCTAGTTTAACAACTATTTATTTGTGACTTGCAGATGGAGGTATGAGTTCAAAATCCTTGGATCTATACCTCTACACTGTTGGAGGTGAAGAGCGAATAGTACAGCGGTTTGATTTTAGTAGTATTGTTTTTGCAACTGAAAGCTTCTCTGAAGCTAATAAGATTTTGCATAGCGGATATAAGTCCATGTATAAGGTATCTATTTTCATGGTTTCAAAGTTTTAACGTTATTTGCCATATGTTGATCCTTATAACTCCTTATGTTATATAGTTTTTACCAATTTGCCAAAAGCCCCAATACTTAATTTCTGTTTTCAGGGAATGCTGCAAAATGGACAAGATATAACAGTCACTCAATATTCCTACGACAGTACGTACAAAAAATGCATGAATGAAGTATCTATACTTGCAAAGCTTGAACATGAAAATGTGATTCAATTGCTTGGATATTGCATTCACGGAGCAGAGGTGTACCTCCTCTACGACTTTGCACCTAATGCAACTCTAGCGTGCTTGATTTTTGGTAAATTCCTTTTAATTAAGGCTATTATTTGCAACTCTTGGGAACTCCTGATGGAGTTCTAGAGCACACAATTAGTGTGTTAACCTGATTGTATCTGATTCTTTTACCAACATACATCTGATCTGTAATCTGCATTAATTTGTAGATTCTAATTATAATCTTCTGGACTGGAATAAACGGTGCAAAATAATCCTAGGTGTAGCTAGGGTATTTGTATACCTTCACGATCATGCTCTCATTCAGATCATTCATCGTGATGTGAGACCTTCAAACATTCTTTTAGATCAAAGTTTTGACCCTAAACTGTCAAGTTTTCGGTTAGCAGTGGCAGTCGAAGACGAGACTGAAGGCATTGAGGCTCAAGGGGTTTATGAGACTAAGTAAGTACTTCATAATTCACTTAAAGTACCTTTCATTTTTCATCCCATGCTCATCTGTTGAAGTTTTATATTTTTGTAATACTGGAAATTTACAGGAGCCGTTGTGACCACATTTTGAGCTTTCCAGCTAGCGGCTACATTCTTGTTTCTGTTTTTATATCTTCCTTTTGAAACCCTGATAATTTGTATTATTGACCCATGGCTAATTAATACCTGTGCATGTGACAGTGGACAAATTTTATTATGTTGGTTTTGGAAACTATAACTGCACAACGAACACTTTATTTAGGCCGCCAAGCTAGCACCAAGGACATTTGGCTTTGTGACTATGTAAGTATGCTCAGGCTCTCTATGATGGTACAGTTGTGCTTGTATAATCCGTTAATATTTTAAAAATTAGATGTATTCCTACTTCTTAAATCACACTCATACTTATTTATTTGACTTGTCAGCTTGTGGAAAAAAAAATGTTACGTTAATGAAAATGGAATACATGTTCAACCATCGTCAAGGTGAAGTTGTGCTAGATTTAGTGAAGAGGTTTGAGAAGCTCATGGTCAAAGTAAGAGCTACAGGTATTAACATTCCCAACACTGAGGTCAATCAGAAGTTGATGAACTCTTTGCCTTACAGTTGGAGTGTAAACACAATAACGATCAAGAGAACCACCAATCTGAATAGGATGACAGACAGTGAATTGATATCCATTATCAAATCATTTGAAATGGATGAGTAGATGAGAATGAACAATCACATGAATTCTCTTAATCAAGCCGGAGTGAGTACTACATCTTCAAGTGTGCCAACTGCTTTTGTTAGCAAAACCCAACAGAATATGTATCCTGTAACTAATCCAAAGTACTCACCAAGTGTTCCTCCACAATCAACAGCATTCATCTCCACCAACAACCCATCAACTCCATCCAGTGCAAGTTCGTTTCAAAAGGCAGTTGACAGTGCAGTTGCTCAAGCTCTCAAGGCACATGGAATTTCTGCAACCAAACCTCAAGCAAACAAGCCCTCCAGCTATTGTGAAGCCATTCCTATGCTGAATGATTCAAATGTAACACTTGTTAAAGCTTTTCTGTCTTGTCATGAAGAGCTATTGCAAGGGAATCTGTTACCGGCTTAGTTTGAGATAGGTGATTTGAAAGACATCAATCAAAAGGATCTTGAGAAAATGGACATCAAGTACCAGATGGCCATGGCTGTACAAAGGGCCACCAACTTCATCAAAACCTACGGGAAGGACAGCTTTAATGATTCTGATCGAAAGCGAATTGGTTTCGACAAGAGCAAGCTTCGATGCTACAATTGTGTAGAAATGGGTCACTTTGCCAGGAAATGCACAAATCCTCCCAAACCAGCAAACGATATTCATGTGACAGAAGTAACTGATGAAGAGAATGAGAAAGCTGCTGGAAAGAGGCCTGAGGAACAAAAGCCAAACAACTCAGCTCCAAGAATCGGGAATCGTCCACACAAGGGCAGCTCAAGTTCAAACTCAAGAGCCCTTGTCTCTCAAACAGAGGTCCACACTGGTATGGATTGGGACGAACAGTTTCAAGAGCTGCAGAATCCACTGAATATGGCTGGCATGGTTTTCACTTCAAACAATGAAGCCTCTTCATCTTTTACTGCTGGTTCAAGTACATCACACCTTGATGAGGTAAAACGAAATCTTTGCACGGAAGCTTGTGTTAACAAGTTTACATACTATAGATACTTACAAGACGAAGTTTTGAAAGAAAATGCAAAACTTCGTCAGTTGAACACTGAAGATGTAAAAGCTGATAAGATCTACATTGAAAAGATCAAAATTCATCACGATGATGTAGCTAATCTTAGACTTGAAAATTTTCGAGAAAAACATAATGTCATTTATTATAAAGACATAATTAATGATTTAAAAGAAGAAATTAAGAAATTAAAACTCGAAGTTTCTGATATGAAAGGAAAGGAAAAACAAGTCGAAAGATTTGAGGCATCATCTGAGAAATTAGATGATCTTATTGGAGCCCAGAGAAGTACTAAAGTTAAAGCGGGGATGGGGTACGATTACCCTGCCGTACCACCACCATTCAATGATAACTACACCAGTTTGCCCCACTTTAGCTATAATACTTCTCCTGACAAAGAAATGGCGTACGGGGTTGGTAGGATACCAAAACATGTGACATTTTTTCCCGCAGCATCTCAAACTGTTGCTCCAATCCAATCATTTGATAAATCTAACGTCAATGTGTCTTGTGGAGCAGGTGATATAAACAATGGTGATTTTGGGAAGGTTAATTAGGGTTTTAAGCAAAATGGAGGATTAGAACCACGTTTTGAGTCTTGTGTGGGTCTAACAAAAACTATTAACAACCCTGTCTGTAATAAAGTTTGTGAATCTATGTTAGGATGTTTGATGTCGGGATTAAAAACTGTATTTTGTGAAACCACTAGTGAAGACAGTTGTAATGATGTATGTAATGAAAGTGAATGTTCTTCATCTGATTCTGAGTGTGAAACAGTTTTTGATGAAACAAAACAGGCTATAGTTGATGAACAGACAAGTTCTAGTTGCTCGTTAACTGATCGTAATTTTGAGAACTTGAGAAAACAAGAAACTGCTTTTGAAAAGGAAAAACCAAGCACGTCGTGTAAATATGTGCCTTCAAAGAAAACTTCATTTTCACAAAATACTGATTATAGTAATAGTTCTCAATTTTATGATCAATTTGATAGTACCTATTACTACTCTGGTCAGAAACCTAGGCAATCAAATTACCTTGCATCTAATCATTCAAATGTGTTCTCAGATAGAGGTTATCAAAATGTTAACCCTACCACATTACCTCACCCCTTATATTTCAGTGATCAACATGTCTATGATTGTAACAAAAGAAAATGTTGTTTTGTGTGTGGAAATCCGTCTCATCTTGCAAGACATTAGAACTGGCATAAGCAACAAAGAGACGCTAAATGTAAGTTTGGTCAGACATTTGCCGAGTTAAATGTTCAATCTAAGAAAATGTCTTATCAAACTTATACCTCAGCCAGTAAGACAGATTCAAAAATTAAAAGAACCAACAAACCCAAGAAACCATTTTGGCTAACACAAAGAGAAAGGAAGCGGTTATCCAAGGGGTCAGAAGCTGAAAACCCTAAAATCCCCTCTAAACCGTTTACCAAAGCAAACAAAGAAGATTTGATAGTCAAGCCCAAACCAAAACGAAGGCAATCAAGAAAACCTTTTCAGAACCCAGGAAATCTTAACACAAGTTCCTCAAGTGATTGCACTTCAGATTCAGATTCCCCAAAAGATTACATTTTTAAGAATCATAAAATAAAATTGGGTGATTTTCTGTTTGCTTTTCCCGAGACAAGTTCGTCTCGGGGCCCTTCTACTAACTAGCTGCTCATGTATGTAGGGTCAGCCTGGAAGGCCTGTCAACAGCATTTGGTACTTGGATAGTGGCTGTACCCGACATATGACGGGAGATGAGTCCCTGTTGTTTGACACTAAACCATTCGATGGCGGACATGTTTCCTTTGCTGGTGACGTAGGAGGAGAAATCACGAAACAAGGCAAGGTCTCAAATGGCTCATTGACCTTCGACGAAGTTAATCTTGTGGAACATCTCAACCACAACCTGCTAAGCGTTTCTCAGATCTGTGATAAGAAATTTTCAACTCTTTTCACTGAAAATGAATGTCTTATTCTTAAACCAGGCTTTAGAGTCCCTGAAGAGTGGATTATGTTGCGTACTCCAAGGCACAATGACGCTTACATTCTGGACATGAGAAGCAATTTTTCTATGCGGTCTGCTTCCTGCTTGCTGTCCAAGGCCTCGGAGAACGACTCATCCTTATGGCATCGTCGTCTAGGGCATGTCAACTTTAAGAACTTGAATAAGTTGGTTAAAGGTGACCATGTGAGGGGCTTACTAGCAAAATCTTTTCATTGTGCTGAAAAATGTTTATCTTGCTCTAAATGCAAACAGCACAAACTCCCTCATCGTCCTAAGACTGTCAATTCCATAAATTCCACTCTTAAACTATTGCATATGGATCTTTTTGGTCCCGTTCAACCAATGGCAATAGGTCGAAAAGCCTATTGTCTAGTTATTACTGATGATTACTCGCATTTCAATTGGACTTTTCTGCTAGGACAAGGATGAGACATCTCAGTTTCTTATCAGATTTATCGTGTTGGTTGAGAATCAGACGGACAAATGAGTCAAGTGCATTAGAAGTGACAATGGAACAAAATTCTACAACAAAGTAATCAACGAATTCTGTCACAACAAGGGGATTCTACGTCAATTCAGTGCACCCTACACTCCTGAACAAAATGGGGTGGCTGAACGACGAAATCGAACACTGGTTGAAGCCGCAAGAACCATGCTGTCATACTCCAAACTCCCTTTATTCTTCTGGGGGGAAGCCATTAACACTGCTTGCTACACTCAGAATCGTGTGTTGCTGAACAAAAGACTGAATAAGACACCTTATGAAGTCTTTTATGGAAACAAGCCAAGGGTTAATTTCTTCAAGACGTTCGGATGTCCTTGCACAGTGCTTCAGTCAAATGTTGCTACAACTTCAAAGTTTGCTGAAAAGGCAGATGAGTGCTATTTTGTTGGTTATTCCACTGACAAAAGTGCTTATCGTGTCTTCAACAAGAAATCCCGAGTGATTTTGGAATCCTTCAACATTGATTGGCAAGAACTAAACCCTACCGATGCACACAATGGTCCTGATTGGATGTTTGATTATGAAGGTTTGTTCAGGCAGTTTTGAGGAATGTATGTACCACCTTCTGCACCAGTGATGTCTCCTATTGTTTCTGCACCAACTCCGACAAATGTTGATCAGTCAATCTTGATGCACGCCGTTGTGAAAGATCTGACAGATATTCAGATTGCTGCACCTGCACCCACACTTAATGTTCCACACGTGGCAAATCAATCAGTTCCGGCAGTCAATGTGCAAACATCTGCAGACTCTACTGAAATACCCGTTGTCGAAGACACAGATGATTCAGACACCGACTCATTTATGTCAGCTGACAATGTGGAAAATAACCAGACCAATCAAGCGGTGGATCAACAAACCCACCAAATGGAAACTTCCCAAGCTGATGATCCGAGTATAGTTGAATCAGTTCCTACACCATCCTCTGAAGATGACATTCATGGATCTGCTGAGGAAGCTATTCAAGAGAATGTGCAGAATGACACCGTTCCTATTGGAACTTCTCGCAGCACTGACTCATCGTCGGTTCCTGTAATCTTCGTACCTTTCTACGACAACCTATGGGAAGGCGCCATCGCTCAGGAACATTTGGTTGATCAAGAAGAAGATGCAAGCGATCCCCAACCAAATGCTGCTGTCGATGTGACCGCAGTCTTTCATCCCATAGAGAGCTTGACCATTGAGCTTGAGGCAACACCAGTCGAGAGTGTCGAACAAATTCCACAGTTGCCAATCCATCGCCGACATCCGACTGAGAACATCATTGGAGATCTGACCGCTGGCATCCAAACACACAGCACCTCTGGTAACATTAACAGATGTCTTTTTGCTTGTTTTATTTCACAGGTAGAGCCCAAGGACTACAAAGTTGCGTTGAAAGAGAACTCTTGGGTAGAAGCAATGCAGGAAGAGCTGTTACAGTTCAAGAAGCTAAACGTTTGGAGGCTAGTGAAGAAACCAGATCACAAGAAGCCAATCGGAACAAAATGGGTGTTTCGTAACAAGAAAGATGACAAAGGGTGATTATAAGAAATAAAGCCCGGTTAGTTGTGCAAGGTTTTTGGCAACGAGAAGGACTTGATTACGATGAAGTTTATGCACCGGTGGCTAGATTGGAAACAGTTCGTATCTTTTTGGCCTATGCCTCTTACATGAATTTCAAAGTATATCAGATGGATGTGAAGATTGCTTTCTTGTACGGGAAAGTAAAAGAAGAAATTTATGTTAGCCAACCACCAGGTTTTGAAGACCCAAATTATCCTGACCACGTTTACCGTCTTGACAAAGCACTTTATGGTCTTCACCAAGCTCCTCGTGCTTGGTATGCCACACTGGCTGATCATTTAGTAAAGAACGGTTACAAGAGAGGCATTGTTGATCAAACTCTCTTTGTTAAGAAAGTGAAGGATGATTTAATTCTCGTTCAAGTATATGTTGACGACATTATCTTCGGGTCCACGAATGAGACTCTGTGCAAGGAGTTTTCTGAGATCATGCAGAAGCGATTTGAAATGAGTTCCTTAGGGGAGATGACTTTCTTCCTGGGCTTACAAGTTAAACAAAAGAAGGACGGGACTTTAATTCATCAAGAAAAGTACGTTCATGACATTGTTCAGAAATTTGGATTCAAGGACTCAACAGCTTTCAGGACACCAATCGCTACGCGTCCTGTTCTCGCTCCTGATCCATCAGGAAAACCAGTCGATCAACACCTTTATAGGTCAATGATTGGTTCCTTGATGTATCTCACTGCAAGCAGACCGACATCATGTTCCCTTTTTGTCAATGTGCCAGATATCAGTCTGGCCCAAGAGAATCCCACATGACTGCTGTCAAGCGTATCTTCATATACTTGAAAGGGAGACCACGTTTGGGTCTTTGGTATCCAAAAGATTCTCCCTTGGAACTTCATGCTTACACCGACAGTGATTATGGGGGTTGCAACTTGGACAGAAAATCCACATCTGGTGGATGTCAATTCATGGGAGATCGGTTGATCTCATGGCAGTGCAAGAAACAAGTCACTGTGTCTACATCCACAGCCGAAGCCGAGTACATAGCCGCATCCAGCTACTGCTCTCAAGTGATATGGATCCAGCATCAGCTGCTGGATTACGGTTTGAATTTCTATGGATCAACGATCAAATGTGATAATGAGGCGGCCGTTGCTAGTGTCAAAAACCCGGTCCAGCACTCAAAGACTAAGCACATTGACATCCGGATACATTTTATTCGTGATTGTTATGATCGCAAGCTTGTCGACATAAAACAGGTCCATCCTGATTTTAACTTTGCAGATCTCTTTACAAAAGCTTTCAGTCATGCCCAATTTTTGTTTCTCGTTGAGTCATTGGGCATAATTTCCTTTCAGTAAATTTTATCGTCTATCTTTTAATTTAAAACTGTAAATATTTTTCAAATATTTCACACTTTTAGAGGGAGAAAATGAGTTAACTTTAACTCACCAAAAAGATTTTAAATTTACTTTCAGTAAAACAAAAACAAGTCATTTGACTTAACAAAAAGATTTTATTTTTATATTTCAAGAAAATTCAAAACAAATTATCCCGTTTAGAGGGAGCTCCTGTTTAGAGGGAGTCGGATACTTAAATTTTTTCAATCAAGAATTTGATCCGACTTTATGGAAAGTGATAGTACATTGGTTTGTAATGATTCTAGCGCGTTAAAAGAATAGAACAAAAGGCTACAAGATCAATCATTGATGTGTAGGTAGGCTTGACAAACAAGTAAGTGTCGGGTGATATAAACTTAAACTAATGACCGGTACTAGTGGATATACAATTATGAAGCGGTTGCTTGATTCCATAAAGTCATATTCATGAAGGCAAAAATGTAACTCTACATGTCATACCCAAGCCTCTCTTTACCTGATCACAGTCGTCTTATGAAAGTCAGTGTCAATTTTAGTTTTCATTGAGTCAAGTAAAAAGTCAAGAAAAGCAAGAAAAAGAAAACAAAAGAGTCAGAAACACAAAAGAAAAGAAGTCAGAAAAAGAGTCAGTCCTAGGAATTTTAACTTCTGCTTTATTTCTTCATTTATTTTCGACGCAAGCCTTGGACTTTCTACGTTTGTAGTCATACAAGATCTGATTGTTAAGGCCCTGAGTCTTCTGCTTTGTTTTATTTTCTTTCTTTTGTTCAAGCCTTGGACTTTCTCTGCGCGATAATATGGTATTATCCGACCTGATTGTTATGGCCTGAACTTCTACCTTATTTTAATCTTTCTAGATCGAGTCAAGTGTGCAAAGCACAAAGTGTCATGTGTACAGTGTACAATAAGTCAAGTTTGTTAATAAGATTACTGTGATCAACTAAGAAAGGTCTAAGTCAAGTTGAGGTGATATGTTAACACAAAGTAGGCCTGAGATATGATGGAATCAGTAACATGTCCGATTAAGCGGGGACCACATAAGCACCGTGCCTAATTGTGCTTTAAATGTATCACTTCTGGCATCAAAACACTTGTCAAGTTAAAAAGGAGGACAATATCTATAGTCAATGATGAACTTGTGTCACAATAATTTCAAAATGGAAACCCGATCTAGGGCTTTGCAAATCAATATGATTCCATATCGTGATCATTCTTTGAAAATTAACCAAAGAAAATTCTATGTTATTGATTTTAACTTTAAAAAATAATATTTTTAATTTTATGTTATCTTAATTTTATTTATTTTTTCTTTCTTATTTTTAATTTTTAATTCTAATTTTAATTTTATTTTAGTGTCTTCTTTTATTATGTTTTGTTTTGACAAAAGAGATCGATCGTGCAAATGTTAACAGTTAAGGACTGACAAAAGAAAATATTATAAACAATCAAGTGCGTGGTTTCGGTGGGTAAATGTTTTTCGGGTTTGAAAATGCTAATTGTTTTATAGACCGAGGACTGAGAGTGTATTTTCTGTGAATACTCACGATGTTTTGACCTTATCGCGAGATAGGCTAACCCTATATATATAAGGAAAACCTAAAATATCTTTCACTATTCACCAAACATTTTTAAAGTTTTACTCTCTTCTCTCTCAAATCTTCAAACTCTCAAACCCAGATCATCTTCCATTTTTCAAAGAATCCGGCCCTCATAATCACAAACATGCCGTTGAATCCAGAATATCCACCTTTGGTATAACATCAAAACACCATAAATCATTTCATCTTCATGTTTTCTGGGTTCTCGTGGATCGAGACGACGGTTCAGATGAGCCATCGGCTTGATTCATGACTGATCTTCATATGAAATTGATTCATATGTTATGAACAATCTGTTGATTGGACTTATTGATTTTGAATATCATCATTATTTACTAGAATTAGGGTTGTTTGTATAAAGTTTGTAGATTTAAGTTTTTTTGTTTATTTGAATGTTCTAAGGACAATTTGATCTAGTAAATAGAGGAGATTCAAGTTTAAACTTTCCAGAAACCTAATTCGCATATAGGCGACCTTGTGTAAAGAAAGGGAAGGATAAAAAGGGGCTAAGTACAGGTCTTCGCATGAAAGGGTTTTTCGCTTCGCTTGAACTCATGCGAAGCGAAACACTTCTCTGTTTCGCTTCAAGCCTTCGCTTGACCCCATGCGAAGCGAAACAATGTCTCATGCGAAAAACCCATACTTAGCAAATTTTTTGTAACATCCCGAAATTTCCAAAATGATATTAATTATATTACTTAATAATAGAGGGAAAGTTTACTCGGGTTATCGGGAAATAAATAGAGTAGGAGTTGGTATGGGTCGGGCTAGTGTTGGGTAATGGATATGGGTTATGGACTTGGGTTATGAACGAAGGAAGGAGAGTCCATGGGCTTAAGCCCATGATCCCTAATATAAATACCCTTAACCACCATTTCTCACATATTCCATACACACACCCAAAACACACACGACCCGAACCAAGATCCGAAGGCGAAAACCCGAGCTTGTTGGTGCTGGAACGTCGTGACGGACCAAAACAACATCAAGGCTTAACCGGGTTCGTAGTTCGACTCGTTCAAGGTACGTTTATAGTTAGAAATCGTTCGTATAGGTTCGATTTGATTTGAGAAATGGTAGATCTGAGTTTGTATGGTAAAAACGAATCCAACAAAGCTAAACTTACTGAAAATGGTTATGATTTGATGGGTTAATCGATTGATAAAAAGGACCCGTAACCTATATGCCTAAATCGCACCCTCTAAACATCGATGTTATGTCGATTTAATAGTTGGGGTTTGTAGGCGCTGGTCAGACGATTCCATGGATACCTAAATCGAGTTATTTGGTTAAGGAACGAAGGATTTAAGCGCGAACAGAACCTGCAGACGACAACTTCGCCTGCAAGCTAAGTTCGCCTGATGAACTTCGCCTAAAGCTAAGTTCGCCTAAGGTTTAACTTCGCCTAAAGCTAAGTTCGCCTATGGTTTAACTTCGCCTAAAGCTAAGTTCGCCTAAGGTTTAACTTCGCCTAAAGCTAAGTTCGCCTAAGGTTTAACTTCGCCTAAAGTTAAGTTCGCTTAGAAAATAAATTAAAAACCTAATGGAAAATGTGTTAAGACAGTTAATGTAAATAAAATTTTTTCAAGCTGACCTGGCAGCTCGACCCCAGCCAGGGGCTCTGCCCCTTGGACCCTGCTAGGGGCTGCCGCCCCTAGACCCCGCTGCCAGGGGCGCTGCCCCCGGACCCCCGTTCGTTGTGGGTAGTAGTTAAGACTGGAAAGATGATATGAGTAGTGATAGTTGTTTGATACGTGTACTTGTCATACAGTCAGCCGTGCACAGCTGAAGAAAGGGATTACGATTAACGGTGAACGTAACCGTGTTCAGGTGAGTTTCTAGCCCCATTCCTTGTTATGTTTTCGGGGCTGTGTGCATACTCGACGTGTTGTTAATACATTTATCCTAAGTGATAAGTGTATGTCATATGTGATATGTGTGATAGATATAAATGATCGCTTGTCGGTACGCGAACGATCTTCGGATATTGCGCGTACTGTCAGGTTAAAAATAAAGGTACGAATATTATATATCGAAGATGTATGAATATTTCAAATGAATACTTGTCGGGGCGTGAACGATCTTCGGATATTGCACGTGTCGATAAGGGGTATGGTTGTTAAACGAATGATGTAAAGGACGCCTAGAGTGTTCTTATGTTATAATGTAATTATTGTATATGAGAAGTATGTGAATATAGGTACACGAATGGCAGGTGAGTTCTACGTTCGACATAGTAAGTTAGGATGGCAAATCCCTCTAGCTTCTGTCGGACATAGACTCGGCTGGTGATGGCGTAGTTAAGGACTGCGAGCCTTATACGTGAAGTAGATGATATATGTAAATGTAGATAAGGACTGCGAACCTTATACGTAATGTAGATAGGCGTCAGCATAGGAAAGGACTGTGAACCTTATACGTGCTGGTTTTGTAGCATAGGGGAGGACTGCGAACCTCGTACGTGCTATGAGTTAGGTTGCAACATAGGGAAGGACTGCGAACCTTGTACGTGTTGTGGATGTATTTCAGCATAGGAAAGGACTGTGAACCTTATACGTGCTGATCTTGTAGCATAGGGGAGGACTGCGAACCTCGTACGTGCTATGAATTAGGTTGCAACATAGAGAAGGACTGCGAACCTTGTACGTGTTGTGGATGTACTATGGTATAGGGAAGGACCGCGATCCTTGTACATACCATAAACGGTGAACATAGGTAAGGACTGCGAACCTTGTACGTGTTCACGACCTTGAGTACAGGTATAGACGGTGAACTATGAACGTACTCTCGGTAGACTGAGGTTAGTGATTGTAGATATGTATGTATGTATGGTAGCAAGTATGTATGTAGAACAGAAGGGTAACTAGTGAAGTATGGATATGTATCTACGGATATGTATGTATGTGTATGTATTGTATGGCGTTCGATTAACTAGAACTCACTCAGCGTAGCTGACTTTTAGTATGCACGCAGGTGAGCTGATTATAGAGTTAGCATGAGGATGACACACGGCATGGATTGAACGGCTGGCATCTGAAGAAAGAAGTAAAGATGTTTTAAATATAAAGTTTTGTGTTATGGTATCAAAGAAAAGATTTAATGTTTTGTAACAAATGATTGACGTTTTATATTCCGCGAAAAGTTTTAATAAACTCTGATTTGAAGAACTGTGTTTATGAGTAAATCCAACAGGAAAGTAGGGTTACCGGTAACGGGGCCTTACATTTTTCAGAGTCTTAAACATAGTGCCACTGATTTGTTTTTACTCAAATAAACTGTTTGGTCCATTGGATTGTTTTAAACCTGATCTTGTACAGTATGATCTAATTAACTTATAAATTAACTTTTTAACTCATTTAATCTAAATTGTACAATATAAAATCTAATCTATCTAACATGTAAATACTTAATGTCTATGTACATATCTTGTTTGTTTTGTTTTGTTTTGTCTTAATGATGATTCTCATGATCTTTTGATTTTCAATTTCAGGGTCATAACAACTTCTGTGCTCTCGAGTTGCCTAAGGCAAAGGCTGATAAGGTGTTCACTCCTATGGTCAAGGGGCTCAGGCAATCCCCCCTTGCCTATGCCATCACTGCAGATCCAGCCATTTACTACAAATGGGTCTTAGATTTCTGGGCATTCGCCAGGGTTGCAGATGATTCTCTATCATTTACAACAACCGTTGCCAGACATGAATTAACTATCACCGAAGATGACATTAGAAGGGTGTTAAAGATTGATGACTAGCCCGATTACAAGTATGAGAGAGGAAACAAAAAGAAGCTGGAAGGTTTCGTTGCTCAGATGGGGTACGACCCGGAATGGAAGAGCTTAGAGAAGAGTCATCTGTCACCATACTGGAGATTTTTCTTCCACATCATCACTCATTGTTTCACAGACATTCGAGGTGGTTTTGACAGCACGAGTACGGACTGGGTTCGTATTATGTCCGCATTGACCAACAAGGAGAAGTTTAATTACTAAAGACGGATATTTTTGTGCATGCTCGCGAACATCAAGAGCGGGGCTACATGGTTGATGTACCCGAGATTCGTACAGATGTTGTTAGATGATCTGATTCCAGATATTCAAAGGCCGGGATTCAAGAAGGCAAAGGACAAGAAGTCACACCCCGAGCCATTTCATATGCACGAGATCAAGGTATCAGTTTTTGGTGTGTTGTTGAGCACCAAGGGTAGAGGTCATCAGTATACGGGACCACGACCTGGGCCCAAGTTTGGTTTGTTTGAAGAGACAGAGCCTGCTGGGGATGAGGCGTCTGGTGAAGGTGAAGGTGATGAAGAACCCGTAGCTGAAGGTGGTCAAGATTCATCTGATGAGCCGGCTGAATATCGAACAAAGGCCAAGCATGATTTGAAGAGAAAGGCGGCTGAAAAAGGAATATTGATAGAACTTGAGGAGGAGGAAGAAGATCAGCCGCCCCTGAAGCGTTTGAGGAGACTTGGAGACTCCCAGAAGTCAACCAAGTCTCATGTCAAGTCTTCTTCACAAGACAAGCCCTCAGACCAACCAAAAATAACCAAAGAAGCCTTGGCCCAAGCCCTCAAAACCCTAGATGTAACTAAAATACAAATCCCTTCCCACAAACCACCAAAAACCAGAAAGAAAACCAAAGCCAAGAAAACCAAGACCCTACTTCATGACTCACCTGAACCCTCACCCATAGACCAACCAATTTCAACATTCCTACCCCAAATACCTTCCTTACCACAGTCACCACCACAACAACAAACCCAACCCGAACCAACTCAAGCCTCAACACCACCTGCACAACCAACCTCATCCATATTCACTTCATTAGTCTTTAGCTCCCCAATACAAACAACAAGCCTATGGAGCAAAACCATCCTTACTTCCACAACCCAATCCGTCACACCATCTGCAATAAGACCAACACCACCCACCACTATAACTCCACCAATCCTTACTCAAGCCATCACCTTACCATTTCCAACAACCTCACCACCCATAGCAACCACCACCCCACCATCCACCATTATCTCACCCAAACCCATCTCCCGAGGGATGTCTTCGACACCTCCAGTGTACGTTGATCCTATCCTCGATAGGATCGTCGCACTGGAGGAATCAAACGCTAAACGGGTGGAACGAGAGATTGCGCTCCTCAAGCTCATCAAAGATATGAAGCAAAAGGCTATTGAGGATGAAAAGGAAAAGGCAGATCTGAGGGAAAGGATCCGGGTGTTGGAAGAACAGAAGGCAGCAAGCGATGAAATTGCTGAAAATCAACGGTTATTGACCAACACCTTCCACACCCGAACCCAGAATCTACAAACGTTGATGAATCATGAGGCCTCTGAGAACACTAATCTGAGAGCCGATCACCCTAGACTTGGAGATAGACTGGCTACACTTGAAAGAGACTTACCAAGTGCTAGTGCTCTCAGATCAAGCATAAACAAGAAGATTGAAGATGCTACGAGAAGGTGGGACGTTGAAAAGGAAACTATGAACTCAAGAGTTGCTGATTTGGAAAATTAGCTTGCTTCCTCTACCTCTCTCGATACGCTCAGAGCAGACATGGAGGCCATTAAAGAAAGAATCAAGGAACAAGACCGTCTGAATGAGCTACAGCTCAAGACTAATGAAGAGATGGTGAGCAAGTACCAGGCGGCCTCAGACCTCATGGGCATTCAAGAAGACGAATTTCATGGTCTGGAGGATAGGCTTGACGCTGTGTTTATAACTTGGAGAAAGTCTGGTGAGACTTCTCAAGTTGGTGGTTCGCAACCTGTTGCAGGTCCTTCTATGACCATGCGAGGCGTACAGGCTGTGGTGTCTGAAGGAGAGGCGACTGTTGGTCAGTTAGTACAACAGGGCGGCCAATCTAGCGGTGTTGGTGGTGGTTATGATGGTGATGAAGAAGATGATGGTGATGAAGATGATGATGATGATGAAGACGATGACGATGATGATGAAGTTCATGACAGCTTTGATGATGATGATGGTGATGGTGACAACGGTGGTGGTGGAAATGGAGGGGCCGGGGCGGCAGGAGGTGGAGGTGGAGATAATACTCAATCACCTCCACACTCTCAAAACGATGCTCAAGACCCTGCTAACCCCGGTTCAGCCAGCAAAGTCAGAGAGGATGACTCACTACTCGATAGCTTGTATAAAGATATCATCTCTCCGACTGACAATACAAGTGTGATCGTTGATTTTATTAATGCAGGTATGAGCTTTGAGGAGTTCATCGAAGGAACGGGAACGGAAAAGGCAACAAATGAACAAGATGATGACATTAACTACTCGCCAAATCCGGATACTCCTCCCGCTCAAGCTTCAGAGGCTCCTGCAACCGATCCTGTCATTGTTCGCCCGCCAAAGAAGAAGCCAAAGACGCACATTGTCTCAAACTGTGCGTCTGCCCGCGTGCTCAACTATCCGTATCATGATGACTCGCTGATTGTATACGCAAGGTACGATCAGCGGAATAGCGTTTGGGCCATCAGACGTTACAGCGAGGACCTCATCTATCTCAGTCATCACGAGCTGAAGACTCTACCTGAGCTTGATCTACACTATCTACAGAAAGCTCTTGGTCATGGTGCTACTGGAAGTACGCTGGAAAGTTGGGTCTCGACTTATCTACAGCGTCAATCGAGAGTCAACTACAAGGACTTCGAGCCGAATAAGGGTCGAAAGTACAAGAACCCAAAAGAGAGAAACCCGGCTACCGGAGAGCCTCGCACTATATGTAGATACAAGGCGCCAAAAGAATGTCACGAGATTTATCATGGCGAGCCCTATCTTCCCAACACTCTCCGAGACTTCATCGATTGGGAGTTTGACAACACAACCGGCGAGGCCGTCATTCACTGCCGTGATATGCATGAGGTCAGAGTGTTTGACGAGCATGAGCTTATGGGACTACACATTGAAGATGTGAGGAAGCTCTACAACAAGCCGCTGGGAACCGTCGAGGATTTGGGACGTCAAAATACCGACCGGATAGTGGAAGCCTTCAACAAGTTCGTGCGTAGACTTGTTGAACTTCCACTAACCGAGGACAAGTGTCTGATATACGACACCGACGGGTTTTAATACTAAAGACTAGAGGGAGATTGTTAGGCCCCGTTTTATATATTTAGTCTTTTGTATTGATTCAGTTATGTATTTGGGCCGATTGGTCATTTTGTACGTTGTTGGGCCACGGTCCATTATAAAGAAGCCCATTGGGCATTAAATTTGTTTTACTTCTCATGCATGCTTCCCTATATATAGGAAGCATGCCATGAGAAGTAGTGGGTGGATAATTCAATAGAAAACCTTTTGGCAAAAAACACCATCACTCTTTCTCTTCTTATATCTCTCGGCTCTCTCTCTCTCTCTCACTAACCTTTCCTTGACTGAAAATAAACACAAGATCCGAGACCTCTTGGTTGCTTAGTGTGATTTCCGCTAGCACTAAATTAGGTTGATCCAAAGACGTTGTTAGATCCACCCGAATAGGAACCTACAACTATTCTATGATCATCATAAAGAAATAGTTATATACATTTTGAATTTTGACATGTATAATTTTTGCAGGTCAAGGCAAATTAGTTGGAAGGAACATTCTTAGGTATTATTGATCCCAGAATTAATGCTGATTCAGTCATGCATGATGACAAAACTCATCGAGATCGGGTTGTTGTGTGTTCAAGAAGATACATCAGTGTAGAGCCCGGTTTTGTTTATTTAGTCTTTTGTAAATACTTAGTCAATTATCGTTGTAACTAGGTAGCATGTCGGTTTTGCTTATTTGTATGCTTGGGCCCGAGGCCTTGCTTTGTTAAGCTCAATGGGCCGTAAATAATATGAAAGGAAGCATGGAAGTATCTCGCTATAAATAGTGGAGACTTCACATGCATATCATGTTTTTACCAAACACATTTCTCTCACCCTCCAAAAACTCTCTGCTATTTCTCTCTAACTCTCTTCTTCTCCTACTTTCTAGCAAATAAACCAAACTTTCAATATTCGAGATCTAGGTTAACCACTAGTGATTTCTGCTAGCTAGTGCAGGGCCGGCCCTTGGGGGTGGCAGGGTAGTCGACAGCCACAGACCCGACAACCCGCTAGACCCGAAAAAATTTTTTTGAAAAAAATTATATGTACTTTTATTAAAAATAATATGTATATTTAATGTTTAAACATAATCACATAACCATTAGCTTGATCTAGTGGCAAACGGTTATTACTCACAACCAAAAGGTTGTGGGTTCTAGCCTCATTTAAGGCATTTTTAATTTTTTTTTATACAAAAATTTTTTACACAGCCCAAATTATAACCAAGTAAGCCCATATAAATATTAAACTGTCTAAAGTCAACAAAATACTTTTTCTACTTAAGGACCAAAAAAAATTTCATCTTCGGCCCATAAGCTTTTTTGCTTTCTCGGAGCCGGCCCTGCCAAGGATGAAGTTGTCGACATGCTGAATTTATATGAGTTAATGAATGAATCACTATAGTCAAATCAACTAGAGTTTTTAACTTTTTTTATACAAACTACAGTCAGCAAGCTCGAGTTAAGTCGGCTTAAGATTTTAACGAGTTAAGTTATACGAGTCAACAATCTAGATGCGAGTCCCAAGCTATAATTGATTTTAAGGAACAGGGTTACTGGTATCTTTTCAATAAATTATACCTGATCTTCTCATTTTTCTTTTTTTCTTTCTTAACGTGAGTCAGTTTTAACCCGTACAACAACTTAATGTAAAGTTCTTTTATATTTTTTTACAATTTATGTAAATAATATCTATCTATAATAATAATCGAACTCACTACCTTGCTTTTAAAATATTTGTGGCTTATCAACTCAACTAGGATGAATTGATGTTACCTTCTCTTTTTCTTATTTGGTATAAATTCACAACTTTCTGTTTTAATTTATTTTAAAATACAAATACAAATTATTGTTACTAATTTATGTATTTTAAAAAATTATTTATGTCTTATAAATCCATAATATATGTTATTATGTATATTATTTTGTTTTATTTTCTCTATCCTAGTTGAAACAATACAACAATAAACAAGAAACTTTTTCTAGTGGTTTAGCTAAAGGTGGGCTTAGTTTTAAACTTTAGCTACTTTTGTTTTAGCATTCAAATACATTTTTAAGAACTAACACACTCTTTAAACCTAAATCTAAATCTACATTATTATTCACCCACATGAGCGTCCGAACCTTCAACCTAATGAGGAGACACTATTCCATGCCTCTTCGACTGCCAATCTTAATACCTATTCAGCAATTCCAATGTTGATTGGGACCATGCTGATTTGGTGTCGCGTGCATTTTTCCTTTTTTTTTTGTTCGCATTTGACTAACATGTGTTGATTTTGTGTCGAGTCTTCCAATCTCATCAAGTTATGAAAATAGTTTTTGGTTTGTCAATTTTTACATGAGGAAAAAATTAATTTCACAAATTCTTTCATTGTTGGATTTTTGCATCACTTCAATGTATTATTAATATTATCTTGGGCATAACTCTAATATAAACTCTTCAACTTCATCAGTTTCACTACCTTCGTAGTCATTCTCATCCGAATCTACAGGCCCTGGATTCATCCTTGCTCGCATTTATGACACAGGGAGGGTTAGAGTCCTTGCTAGCATTTCCGACACAGGGAGGGTAACTGCATCAGTGTAGAGCCCGGTTTTGTTTAAAGGATAGCATGTATTTGAATACCAACGGTCAAGGGAGCTTTCCGCAACTTTGATTGCATTAGTTTTTTCTCTAAACAAGAAGAAACATAAAAATCAAGTGATTAATCTTCTTAATAACTTGACTTCTAAAAGTCAAATCAGCAGATCAGTCAGTCAACTAAAGCAAGTCAAAAGTCAAATGCATACAAATACCTTCTTGTAGAGCATCAATAGTGGACTGCAAATCTTGGCGATCCTTTTCGAGGCTAGATATTTTTCTCCTGAATATATCATAAATATAATTTTCAATCATCGAATGCCATAGTTCTCGGTTCAACTAATATTTGGACCCTACTTGAAATACATAGAATACTAAATAGCTTAGAGCGTACTTCTGTGAGGACATTTCAACTTCCGAATTTTCCAACTGTCTTTCCAGTTTTAGCTCATTAGACCACAGTCTGAGTACCTACATAAAAAAGCATAAAAGTAACTGCCATAAAGAAACAGGCCAAATGAGTCAATGGGTCAAAATTACCCGTTATCCGTACCTTCTCTTCTAGTCCAATAACCTCAGAAGCCAACAACTTGGCCCACTCATCAGCTGCACTACATTCTAACTGTGCATTTCTGTACTCGGTCCTTACAGCATCAAGTTCCACCTAATAAAAAATTTAAGAAAATTATCAAAGAAAAATTTAACAAAATATGTCGACCACAGTATAATATATTTTGTTACTGCTATTCGCAACTTATATACGATACTAACCAGTTGAGCATTAATTTCATCCTGCAATCTTTCCATATCAGTCTTTAATTGGTTGACAGCACCTCCCTGCAAAGTTGAAAAAAAAAACATTTTTTTTATAAATTAGGTTTAAAAATAAAAAAAAAAACTGATAAATTAGTTTCCTACCTGTTGGTTATAACTATCAGTTAATGCTGAGTTCTCAGTGGCTAAAGACTCTGCGAGAACCCGAGAAGCTTCAAGAGCTCGTTGCAAAGAGAACTTTTCTTGTGTCAAATCTTCAATGTGCTAATCAAGATCAATTAAAAAAAAACAATAATAAGGAATTGCAAGCGACATGTAAATACAATTATTACATGTTACATATGTAGTAACAAACAATCATTATATTTGAAAACATGACTGTTCCTGAGAATCGTTAAAAGAATTAAAGGATTTGAGCCTTAAGTAAAAAATAAGTTCGATAAGTCATATATAAAATAAAGTAAATAATACTATAGTAATTGTGATTTCTTTTATTAAAAATGGGCCGGTAAAAAAAACCTTTCGCCAACAATCAAATACACAAAATATTCTTTTCAATTGTAATCCAAGTTACATTTTCAACTTGCAAGGTTTCTTTTAAGTTTTCATTATCCTTACTTCTTGTCATTTACATAATGCTTGATCATGGTGTTCAACTCCATGCTTCCTCACCTCCTATTCGGCTATTCCAATGTTGATTTAGTCCGGTATAACTATCGAGGGCCTAGCTCTGATACAAACGCTTCAACTGCACTAGCATCGTAATCATCATTGATAGGCCAACCCAACTTTTGAGGCTTATTCATCCTTGCTCGCATTTCCAACACAGGGAGGGCTACAGCCGAGGTGTCAAGCAACATGCCGACAACTTCCTCTGTTGTTGGCCTAACGACATCATCTGTTTGAACACACAACAATCCGATCTCAATAAACTTTGTCATCAAAACTGAATCAACGTCAAGTCTGGGATCAATTATATCTGACAATGTTCCTTCCAACCAATTTCTCATGACCTGCAACAATTATACATGTGAAAATACAACTATTATTTATGACATACAAAACAAAACAAAATGATCATAGCTAGAATAATAAAATGCATGTCCACCAACTTAATTTTTTTTTAGAAAATGTATATTGTAAGTTGAAAAGAAGTTAGGCTATATGTAGATATTAAAATTCATATGCTTAGGAAGTGACGCGTTTGATTAAAGAAGTAGGAACACATTTACTTTTTAGAATTTTATACAGATTATACAAGCACAACTGTACCATCATAGTCCATAGAGCCTGACAACACTTACATAATCAATAAACGCGATGTCCTTGGCGTTTTCTAGGCGCAAAAAACCCATTGCTCGTTGTCCAGTTACGATTTCCAAAACAATTATACCAAAATTAAAGACATCTGCCTTGGTTGAGATCCAACCTCTCGAAAGATATTCAGGTGTTGGGAAACCGCTGTCACAATTGCAGGTATCAGCCATAAGGAAAATATAGGAGCAGAAAATGCATGTAGATGGAAAACTCTAATCCAGGATACAATTTTCATTCACTAATTAAATGTGGTCTCAAATGCCCTTGTAATTTCCCGTAAGAGACTCCTTCGTTGGGAACAATGGATACATTACAAATGTATAGATTACAACAGATGATCATGAGAAGAATAATGACAGTACTTAAAGTGAATATTAATTACTTACAGAAAGCCACCATGAAAAGAAAGATCTTCAATGCCATCAGTCTCGTGGTCGACTGCCACTGCCACCCCAAAGTCTAACAGCTTGGGGTGAAAATTTTCATCTAAAATAATTTTTTCCAGTGTCATATTACGATAAACGATCCGAATGGGAGCATGATGGTGAAGGTATACAAGTGCCCTAGCAAGACCAAGGATTATTTTGCGTCGCTTATTCCAGTCCAAAAGGTTACATGTAGGATCTATAAATGCAGATTACAGATCACATGTTTGTAGGTAAAATATTCAGATAAAAGCAGGTTAACAACACTAATTGCTTGCTCTAAAACTCTATCAGGAGTTCCCAAGAGTTGCAATTTTCTTTCTGTTGAACCAAGCAAATAATAACCTAAATTAAAAGGAATGCATGCCAAATGAAAAAAAAAATTACCCGAAATCAAGCCACCGAGACTTGCATAAGGTGCAAAGTCATAGAGGAGGTACACCTTGGTTCCGGCAATGCAATATCCAAGCAATTGAGTCACACTTTCATGTTCAAGCTTTGAACGTATTGATGCTTCTTTTATGCAATGTTTGTATACTCCGGCATTGGAATATTGAGTGATTGTTATATCTTGTCCATTTTGTAGCCTTCCCTGAAAAGTAAAATAGAAATCAAGAATTGGAGCTTTAGGTAAACTGGTAAAAATAAGATACAGAATAATAAGGATCAACAAATGGCAAATCTACTTGCATGTTTTTGTAGCATAATTAAAACATAAACAAAGTAGGTCTTTCTAGCAAATAAGAGTTAAAACTTTTAAACCATGAAAATAGATACCTTATACATAGACCGATATCCATTCCGCGGAATCATATTAGCTTCAGAGAAGTTTTCAGTTGCATAAAGAATAGTATTAAAATCAAACCGGTGTACTATTCGATCTTCACCTCCAACAATGTAGAGGTATAGATCCAAGGATTTTGAACTCGTACCTCCATCTGCAAGTTCCAAAAATAAATAATTGTTAAACTAGAAATGAATATGATAAAAGAAAGGGAATAGATACCCTTTAAAAGATGCAGACAATGGCAATCCCTAATGTTTTAAATTTTAATCCACCAATGTAGATATATAACTGCTGGTGGTGGTGGTGGTGGTGCCTTCCATCTACATTTATGTGTTTCTTTTGCATTGAAATAACCCAATGATAAGATGACTAAAGAAATCTAAAGAGAACATACCGAAGTTTTCTAGACGGGGTGGAAAGATAGATGTTGGTACTCTTCTACCATACAGTTTGATTAGCAATGCATTATCGGTTTTCTCCTGTAAGGCTAGGATAGACTCTAGACCCACCACAACCTCGCCCATTGTAGGACGTTGCTTGGGACGGCTATGCAAACATTGGATAGCTAGTAGTGCAAACTCCTTTAAACATTTAGGGGACATTCTCTCTCTTATATTAGAATCAACGATCTCCTTTAGCCTTCCTACTTTAATGGAGTCTTGAGCCCATTCCGCCAAATTCCACTGCTCCTCATCAATACTTCTGTCGACTGCTTGTTTCCTACATAAGACTTCAAGCAGTACCACCCCAAACGCATACACATCGGACTTTCGAGTCAGCCTACCCGTTTGATAGTAATCTGGATCTAGATATCCAAACGTACCTTTCACCAATGTGTTAACATAAGTTGAAGGCTGATTCGTTGGACCGACTTTGGACAGCCCGAAGTCTGAAATCTTAGCTGCCCAATTGTCATCTAACAATATATTTGTGCTCTTAACATCCCGATGTATAACTCCATGCTTAATACCAGTACATGTGTGAAGGTAATCTAACCCTCGGGCTGCCCCTATACATATTTTGAGTCTTCGCACCCAAGTAATTCGAGGAGCTCGACGCTTGTGGAGACGATCTGCAAGAGTTCCTTTAGGCATATATTCATATAAAAGAATCTTCTCTTGCCCATCAATGCAGTAACCGATTAAAGATACCAAATGACAGTGCCTTAAATTTGAGAGCATCTCGATTTCAGCCCAAAATTCTGTTGCTCCTTGAGCAGATCCTGATTCCAGCCGCTTAATTGCAGCATCCAAATGTATTTCGCCATGAGTGATGGTTCCTCTGTAAACTTTGCCAAACCCCCCACGTCCGATCACCAGTGACTCATCAAAGTTGTGAGTTGCAAGTTCAATCTCAGAAAAGGTAAACTGACGGCACAGTGGTGGGGAATACGAGGTGGACGATGATCCAACGGCGTGACGAGTAGAAAAAGACATAGTTAGCAATGGTATGAACTAGGATTAGAGTCTGGATAGTATCATCACCAAATAAATGATCGTAGTTATAGATATACAGATCATGGTGTGAAAACAATCTAATGGACTATCAATAGTCAGTAGTCAAATATACACTCTGATTGGTAGAAATTTCTACTTCTTTTTCCCGGAAAGAGGCGTAGACCCCGGGTAATTGCTGACATTTCAAAAGGAACTAGTCAAATCGAAGCTTGTGAACACGGTTTCCACGAAATAATGATACATAAATTGGCCTGCTTTTGTAAATTAGTGAAATACTTCATCTGCAATTGCAATCACAGAAGACTACTGTAGTAATTACAAAATCACCACCAATATCAAATCAAACTTCTAAATTACTCTCTAAAGCATTTCATCGAACACCTTAAGGGCATCCTCTTTTTTTTTTTTTTTTTTTTTTTTTGTGTGTGTACTTGAGATATGTACAACGAAGATGAATCTAAGGCCATCATTGACTAAAATGCGACTTCACATTATCTATTGTTGTTACCTGAACTTTGTTAATGGAAGTCTTCTGTTCAAATTGACCAGATAAGTGTTATCAAATTAAACTTATTCATTTAACTTCTAATCGAATGGTGGCAGAAGCCGGAGAAGAGAACGTACATTGACACCACCCGCAACTGAACACAACTCCAACGAAGATAACAGATTTTGTTTTATTTTTGTGTTTTTTTTTGTTTTTGGTAGTCAAGTGTTTCCGGTCTAGTTTTTTATGTCTTCCTCTTGGTTTCGCCAACTTTGATTGCGGGTCTTTTTTCTCTTTTATGCAAGACATGATATTATGGCCAACTCCTAAGCAGTTTTGACAAGTCACTTTTCATCCCGTTCCAACTTTTTTGTTTTTATTCTATTTTTCCAGAGGGTCTCTTTTTCTTTTTACTGGAGGTTTACCGGGCATTCACCTTGTCAGGCCCATTTTGTTTATTTAGAAGTCTTTTGTATTGTTAACATTTGTATTTTATCGTCTTTGTTTAATCTCATGTAATTGGGCCCGAGGCTATTGTAAACAAAAGCCCATTGGGCCGTTAATAATAGAAGAGTTGTATGCCATGCTCTCTTTTTAAATAAGAGGCATGGGCATGCAACACATAACTTTTGAACCTTTTGACACTAATCTTATATCCATCCAACAACTCTTGTTCTCTCTCTCTCAAACCGAAAATAATAAACTCAAAGGAAGATCCGAGATGTAGGGTACTTAGTGCGATTTCCGCCAAGCATTAAATTAGATTATACCTAAGCTTTCCTAAATGGATGGTGCCCTCGTACCAAAAAGTTTGAGGAGCAATGATCAATTGGCTTTCTCCTATAAAGCTAGAATAGACTCTAGACCCACCACAACCTCGGCCATTGTAGGACGTTGCTTGGGATGACTATGCAGACACTGACCAGCTATTAGTGCAAATTTCTTTTAAGATTTATCCCCTTAAGTTAGAATCAATAATTTGCTTTAACCTTCCTTCTTTAATGGAGTCTTGAGCCCATGTTGCCAAACCCCAGTGCTCCTCATTAATACTTATATCGACTGCTTGTTTCCCACATAAGACTTCAAATGGTACCACCCCAAAGGCATATGTAGGTCCTGAAACCGGATCTAACAACTATTCTTGGATCAATCTCTTTAGTGCTAGCGGAAATCACACTAAAAGAACCGAGATCTCAGATCATGTTTGAGGTTGTTTATTTTCGGCTAAGAAGAAGAAGAGAGGAGAGAAAGTTGGAGGTGGTAAGAAGATAATATTTTGCAAAAGGTTGGTGTAGCATGTGCATGCTTCACCTTTTATAGGGGAAGCCATGCCATGCGAGTCTATATTATTCATGGCCCAATGGGTTTTTGTTTACAAGGCCTCGAGCCCAAATACATGAGAAAATACAAAGACGACAAAATACGTACAAACGCAAACAATACAAAAGACTTAGGGGGTGTTTGGGATTCCTTATTTTTACCTCCTTATAACTTATAACTTATGATAAGTTAAACAAAAAGTGTTTGGGTTTCCTTATTATGTGAAAGGAAATGTTGATAAGTTACACTTTTGTAACTTATGACTTCTCCTTATAAGTTATAAGGAGGTGAAAATAAGAAATCCCAAACAGCCCCTTAAATATAAAAATGTAGCCTAACATTTCCTTCTTATGGATGTTGTTTATGTTAACAAGCACCCTTATGTTATGTCATTATCAGCATGGCCGTTTGATAAATGTAAGCGCATGTGTTATTCAATTGCAAACTGATAAGACGAAGCAATCACATTGTCGGTTCAAGCTATGGCTAAAGAGACTGTGTTTGACGATAGTTCAAAGGCGGCTATGCCGGCCTGCATCGATAACATCTCCGATGTTGTTGGTTAAATTTTTCGCCCTATAGGTATCACTCATTAACAATGTCTTAACCTAATTATAAACACTCTATAATTCTGAGTGTGTATGAATGGTGAATTTGTTTAAATTTTAGGTTTTTAGGCCTTATTTCTATTTCAGTGGTTGGATGATTGCATGAAAATACGGAGGCCAAAAGGCAAAAATGAAAGTTAAAATGCTTAATGGAAGCCAAAACGTACAAATGAAAGCCACAAGTCACAAATGGAAGCCAAAAGGCACAAATGAAAGCCTATAGGCACAAATTTAAGCCAAAACATACAATGGAAGTAAAGAAACAAATGAAAGTCAAAATGCATAAATGGTAGTCAAATTTTACAAATAGAAGCCAGAAGACATAATTGAAAGAAAAAGGACATAAATTGTAAGGCCAATAATTAGTGACTTGCGATATCAAAATACAAAATCGTTAAATATTTGATGGTCAAGCAAATAATTAAAGTGAGCGAGAAATCCGGATACGAAATGAGAGCTTTGGTGCACATGTTTAAATTCAACGGGGAGGAGATCTTCTAAAATATTTATGTTTTGCTATAAATATGTCACGTGTTGTCTTTATATATGTGTGTTCTTATGGTGCAATCACCCACCCAAAGGGAGCTCGCCTTGGGTGGGGTCAGTTCATTCATTTATTAAAAATCTTTTAATCGATTATGGAATCGTTCGCTATACTTATTATCTTTATTTGTTTTTGTTCGATCGTATAATTTACCGCACCCATCTCGCACGATTATCAAGAACAAAACCGTTCATTTTTGGATTCCGTTTCGGGACCTGCAATTGGTATCAGAGCAGGTTTGAATCAACTGATTCAACTTTGTTCTTGATATTCGGGTTCTATTTCCGCGATTACCCGAACCGAGACGTTAATTTCTTGAAGACCGTTGAAGTTTATAAAATAAAGTTTGAAGATCTTGGAAAGAAAGTTGGAAATAATCGTGCTAGAAGTTCGTCTTTGTAGATCCGGCGTTTTATGGACCGTTCTGCCATGTGCCGAGATTCCGGCGAGCCGAGTTCTTCTCCTACGACAATTCTAGAGATTGAAGATGCACATCAAACTTCGACATGAGTTTCGGTTATCTCTGTTTATTCAAGGAGGTCTGTATTTCGGTGAGGAGTGAGCAAAAAAATCTGTGCGGCAGCTCGTTTTTCCGGCAGGCCGGTCACAAGTGGTTATGTGTATGCGGCGATGACAGGTGGCAATGGATGTTCCGGTGGCCGGAGTACGGGTTTCCGGTAAAGGTGGCTGGTAACCATGTGTTTACGATGAAGATGAAGGCGGTGTTTAACGGTTTTCCGACAAAAGGTGGCTGTCGGAGCCCATCTTTCCAGCGAAGAGAGCTAGTCACTGGAATTCGGCTTTCTAGTGAGTGATGTTGGTGTTTGTTGGCGATGAGTGGTGTGCCAGAAACAGCGGCAGCGGCTTCCGACAGATTGTCACGGGTGATGATATCAGTGGTGGCCAGGAGGAGTTCGAGGATATGTGGAGCTGATGATGTTGGTTATCGGCGGCAGCGGCATATGTGGTGGCCGGAATTTGATTTCTGCGGCCAGTCACCGAGGGTAGGTTTTTTGGTGGTGACCTTTGGTGTGGCGGCTAGGTTATATTTTTTCATCTTCATGTTGGTGGCTAATGAGTTTGCAGCTAGGGTTACAAATTATGTAAGTCTTCCATATTACTGCATATGGGCTGATCTTAATTGGGCCAAAGAGATCAGGTCCATCTTGATTTTTTTTTTGCTAGCTATGGGCTAAAGCTGTTAACCAGCTATTTAATATTTGTGTTGGACTGCATGGATTTGGTTATGAGGTATACTTTTTGGGCAAAAAAGTAAATAATATTCGGATTGACCAAACTGGAGAAAGTCAAACTTGTTCGGGTTTTCATCATTGTTTAACCGTGTTCAAAGCTTGTTATTTCTAAGGCTTTCAAGAAGTTGGATCTGAAAGGTGAACTTCGAATGAATTAATAAGCCTTATCATTTGACCGTTGAATTTGGTAATTCAAAATCGATTTATGGATATTTGAGCTCTTCTCAACGTATATTGCTTATGATCCGAGAGAATGGATAAAGAAGCGGGAATTTCTTCATGAATGAAGAGGCATCGGTTTATCGGGTACTATGTGAAGATGCGAGACACGGTTTGACAAAGTTGATATCAAAAGTCAAGGGTGATTGTAAGGCCAATAATTGGTGACTTGCGATATCAAGAAACCCGTTAAATATTTTATGGTCAATCAAATAATTAAAGTGGGCGAGAAATCCGGATACGAGATGAGAGCTTCGGTGTACACGTTTAGCTTCAACGGGGAGGAGATCTTCTAGAATATTTATGTTTTACTATAAATATGTCGCATGTTATCTTTGTATGTGTGTGTTCTTATGGTGTAATCACCCACCCAAGGGGAGCTCACCTTGGCTGGAGTCAGTTCATTCGTTTATTAAAAATCTTTTAACCGATTACGGAGTCGTTCACTATACTTATTATCTTTATTTGTTTTTGTTCGATTGCATGATTTACCGCACCCGTCTCGCACGACTATCAAGAACAAAACCGTTCGTTGTTGGATTCCGTTTCAGGACCAACACAAATGTAAACCAAAAAACAAATACAGGATCCAAAAGGTACGAATGAAAGCCAAAACTAAGAAATGGAAGGCAAAATGTATAAATGAAAGCCAAGAGACACAAATAGAGCACAAAAGGTAGCCTAATGATACAAATGGAAGCCAAAACGCACAAAAACAACACAAATGGAAGCCAAATGACACAAAGGAAAGCCAAAAGGCACAAACGTAAGCCAAAACAAGAAAAACAGAAGCCAAATGGCACAATGTTAAGCCAATAATTTGTGACTTGCGATATCAATAGCGAAATTCGTAATATATTTATGGTTAAGCTATTAAAGTGGGAGAGAAATCCGGATACAAGACGAGAGCTTCGGTGCACGTGTTTAGCTTCAACGGGGAGGAGTTCTTCTAGAATGTTAGTTGTTTGGTTATAAACAGAACATTTGTATCTTTTATATATGTGTTTTGTATGGTATTTTCACCCACCCAAGGGGGGCTCACCTTGGGTGGGATTGGTTCGTTTAATATTATAAATCTTGTATCCGATAACGAGTTCGTTCGTTTATATTATCTTTATTTGTTTTCGTTCGGCTCGTTTGATTTCACCGCACCTGCCTCGATCGTTTATCAAGAACAAAATCTATTCGTTTGTTGGATCCAGTTTCGAGACCTACACTTGGTATCAGAGCGGATCAAATCAACTTATTCAACTTTGTTCTTTATATTCGGGTTCTAATTTCGCAAATACCCGAACAAAAACGTTAATTTCTTGAAGACCCATTTGTTCTTAATTTTCTGGTTTTAGGGTTTGAATGCGGTCTGCCCTGATACCATATAAAACACTTTGGTAATCATAATTTGTTATTTGATACCAAACTACAAAAGAGAAGATCGACTATTATAGTCATGGTTTGTAAACAAGAGATTAAATCACTCGTATCATTAAGCTAGTAAATAAGGAAAAGAATATGGTCAAATATATTAAATATGCACCCACTAAATTAAAGATTCTTCAATTCATCAGGTCCTGTATTCTCATGTTCATCATTTTCGTGTTCTTCATCTTGTTCTTTGGTCATGTTCTTCGTACACACAGTTGTGTGTGTGAGAGAGTAAATAAAATAAAATAAAAACTTTTTTGCAATCCAAATCTGTTAGGGGGTGTTTAGTACAGAGAATTGGGGGGTGAGAAATGGAAATGGAAACAATTCTCTTGTTTGTTTACGAAAGAAAGAGGTGAGAAATGGAAATAAACCATTTCCATTTCCCTGATTTCTTTTCTCTAAAAAAAGAGGAGAAATCATTTCTCTAGGGTTTCATTTCTCACTTCCATTCTCTTCCTTTTCACTTCTATCACCAGCTTCCTCCTTCAGAGCACCGCAACCCAAAACAAGGTATGGTTCAAATTTCCGATTAACAGATCCATAAGCATTCAATCTATATATATCAGCTTCCTTTTCACTTTATTATTATTAATCGTACGAACTGGGTTTTGAGATGTTGAGTTCTGTGTAGTTTGTCTGTGCTTGCTGTATCAAGTTGGTTTTTCTTCCATCTGTGTGTACCCACCGCTTTCCCACAAAACCTTAATCATAATCAGAAATGCTCTTTTTCTCTCCCTCTATGTGCGATGTGATGGTCGTTTGTCGCCCCTGTTTGCCTACTGTTGTCGGGTTCAATTTCTGAACCCTAGGTGACGGTGGTGTGGTGGCCTGGTTAGGGTTTCTGATGTAAAGCCCCGTGACTGACGGCTGTGGGTCTTGTTTGCTGTTTGTTAAACCCTCATGGTGGCTAGCGGCCATGTTCAACAATTCAGAGGGTTTGGTTAATTATTTAGGGGATTCGTTGAAGAAAGAAACTGGGGTTGATTTGAAAGATGCAAGTTCTAAGGTTTATGGGTTTATGGGTGAGTTTCAAGATTCTGTATTGAAGTCTCAAGCTGAATTCAAGAATTGGAATGAATGGGAGCGTTGGAAGGTAGTTGTAATCCTAAATTGTGCTTAAACAGTGTTGTAGAAATCGCTAGGCGCTAGTCGGGCGGTGGGATAGGGACTAGTGATTAATCAGGATTAATAGATATTAGTCAAGATTGATCGGATTGGAATATATATTTAAATTTGTGTAAAATTTTCAATTTTGACCGATTTTGGACAAATGGGGATTAATCGGCGCCTAGTCGGGGTATTTATAACATTGTGCTTAAATGAGTTTATTGGTGTTCGGGGTTACCCACATTTGGGAAATATGTTGTCTTTTTGCAGGATGTTAATAATTGGGATCCCACAAGAGTAGGTGCGTTGGCAATTTATCTGTTGGTGAAGGTTGTTTCGTGTCAAAGGATATTCGTGGCGGTTCGAGCTCCGTTTATTAATAGACAGATAATAGACAGATATAAGAAATCTTGTCAATGAAGCTGGAATAATGGCTGTAAGTGTTACTTTTTATATAATTTACTTAATATTGTTCATATGAATTAATTGGTTAAATGATAAAATTTATGAAGGTGAGAAAAGGACATACAAAAATATACCAGCAAGATATTGTTGATGTGTTAGATAAGCAGTTGCTTGAGGGAATGGGTGTGCTTTTGACAGAGGAAGAGCAACAAAAATGTGCAGAAAGAGTATGCCCTTTTTGCCCTCTTGACATTTGAGAATCTTACATCTTTGTAAGGGTAGTATAGTCATTAATCATGTTGTTAAAACGTGAAAGGTATCTATTGAAAAGAAGAGGCTGTTGGCAGTACATGAAGCCGGTCATATTTTGTTAGCACATTTATTTCCTCGATACGATTGGCACGCGTTTTCTCAGTTATTACCCGGTGGTAAGGTATGGTTATAATATCGGAATTTTGACTTTTAAAGTGTTCGTTTAAATTTTATATTTTTATGTTTGTTAATATCTAACATATTTGAGCAGGAAACTGCAATATCTGTTTTTTACCCTAGAGAAGATATGGTGGACCAAGGTTACACAACATTTGGGTACATGATGATGCAAATGGTGGTTGCACATGGTGGACGATGTGCCAAACGTGTTGTTTATGGTGAAGGATGGTGGAGCTGATGATCTAGAAAAGATCACAAAGGTGTATATGTTTTCACTTGTTTTATTTTGCTTTCAAATTAATAATCACATTGGTTTTAACATGTGATTGATTATTATCTGTTAGATTGCTCGAGAAATGGTGATAAGCCCTAGAAATGCAAGATTAGCGTATGCAACATTGACACACCGAGTCGGATTGGCCAATAGAGCATATAGCACTGATGGAGAACTTATAAAATATAGGGTATATAATATTTAATTATTTATCATCGCCTTTAATCCATTCTTATCGTTGATTAATTCATCTGCTTTGGAATTATATTTCAGTGGGATGACCCGCATGTAATTCCTGCTGATATGACAGTAGAAGTTTCAGAGCTCTTCACTCGTGAATTGACAAGAGTACGCATAACTTTTTATTTAATATAATTCGTTAATATACTCGACTTATATTTGTTACCTAATGTTATTCTGATGTGGGTTCCAGTATATCGAAGAGACTGAAGAGCTTGCAATGAAGGGACTGATGGATAATAGGCACATACTGGATTTGATTACAAATGAACTACTAAAGAACTCAAGAATTACCGGGCTGGTAAGTTTTACATGTTACATTTTACATATCATTAACAGATTAGTTGAAATTAGGTCATGTTTACATTTTAAAGTTTGATTGGATGATTTCAGGAAGTTAAAGATAAGATAAGCGGATTATCCCCACAGATGTTTGAAGATTTCGTTAAGCCCTTCCAAATAAATCCAGATGACGTACGTGTTATATATTTTTAAGTTAAAATATTAATAATATCAATTCAGTAGTTTGTGAAATGTAGTTGACGGGTTTGGTTTGTTTGTTTTTACAGGAAGGACCGATACCTCACAATGACCGTTTGAGATACCAACCACTCGATGTTTACCCTGCACCTCTTCATAGATGTTGACCAACAAAAAGTCAAATTTGTATCACCAAAGGAACATGCTTTTCTATTTTTTGTTTTCTTATATTTATTGTATTTTTGACCGATAAACAGCTAGAATGATCACAAATGTTTTCAAGAAAATTACATCAATACCAAAAGTTGTTATCACCAAATATGCATATTAATCAGATTTCCGGTAGGCTAGAGTTTGCTAGAAGGTACCCCGGTGGGTGCAGCTCGAGAACGTTTTTCCACAATTCTAGAAAGCGTTTTCACTTCCTCTTTTCGCCCTGGTCTCGGCTTTTATTTCATCTGACCCGAGTTTTCTCATGCCAGCAGTGTCATTTATCGGCCCAGGCGCAATCCCGTTGACTTGTATGTCATAATCAGTACCCCATTCCAATGCCAGATTCCTTGTAATAGCATCTACTGCAGCCTATAATATTACACATTAAAGAAACATACATACATGAATGTATATAAACATAATGTTTACTTAAATTTAGAATCTTTTTGTATAACCTTAGCAGCAGCTACATGAATTTGGTACCAACCAGCTGTGTAATGCAGAGTAGCACTGATATTCAATATTATTCCACCACTCTCATCTGAGCTTCTTCCAGGTCCTCCTTTCTTCAGATACTTGACTGCTTCATGGCACATAGTAAACGTACCTATTGTTCAAGTAATGTCACCACCACTCTCATCTGACTGTTTTTTATTTTTTAATAAATATTTGTTATGAAAAAAATACTTGTGCTAATGATAAAGTTGATATAATTCTCTGTTTATTTTCTATGTACCAAACAAGAGAAATGATTCTCAGCTATATTTCTCTACTGAAATCTCTGTACTAACAAACAGAACAGTCAATTCTCATTCTCCAGACCAATTCCCTTTCTCTGCAATTCCATTTCTCTATTCCATTTCTCTATAATTCCATTCTCTGTACCAAAGCGTTTTCATCTAACATAACGGCTAGGTTTCTAAAAAACTATGGTGGTTCCGGCAAGGTTAGTTCGCTGGTTTATGGTAGCTTGTCGAAATAAACGATGGACAGGAAGAGAGAGTATTGTCCATGAAATTTCGGCTCATGTTATTCTCATATGGTGATAATAAGCTTCTAGTTTGTTTGTAATGGTGCATTCCGGCGTTTGGAGGGCGTCTGATCAGAGAAATGTTTTTCCGGCTTGAAGTGGCGCTGGCGACCAAAGAATTAACGGTTATTTGGGATGGCAGCTAGGGTTGCAGATGATGTGAACTTCTCCATGTGGGCTGTTTAATGAACTGTGTGTTGGGCTGATCAGGCTGTTGGGCCAACAATTCTCTTTTTTTTTTTGTCTGTTATTGGGCCAATGAATTATTTTTTTGGCTGTAATGTGGACATGACTAGAGGTGCACAAAAAACCCAAATTTGGAACCGGACCCGAAAAAAATACCCGGAACCGGTTTTTTTTATACCCGGGTTTTTAATACCCGAACCCGTACCTGACCCTACCCGTAGGGTACAGATAGGGTATGCATTTTAGTACCAAAACCCGTACCCGGAACCGGGTCCGATTTATACCCGGTAATACCCGAAAACCGGAACCGGTTCCATACCAGGAACCGGGTTTTTCCAATACCCGAAACCGGGTTTTTCAAATACCCAATCTATACCCGAAATTACCTGAAAAATACCCCTAAAAATTGTAACCCCTTAAAAAAATCCAATCTATACCCAGAAAAACCCCCAAAAAAATCCAAAAATAAGGTTTTTTTCAATACCCGGAAATAGGGTATTCAAATACCCGGTTCCATACCCGACCCGAACCCGATGCATAGGGTATGGATTTTAGAGACAATACCCTGACCCGAACCGGATATTACCAATACCCGATTTTCCAATACCCGATCATACCCGAACCCAGGTATTTGAAAAACCCAATTTGCACACCTCTAGACATGACTTTATAATCTGGGCATGTTTATTTGATCACATATTTGGCCCGATTAGGTGGAATAGTTTTTGGGCCTCGAACTAACTAAAGAGCCAAAATTAAACGGGTTTTCGTCGTCGTTTAACGTGTTCAAAGCTTGTTATTTCTATATTAGTTGTAAGGCGTTCGAGAAGTTGGATCCGAAAGGTGAACTTCGAACGAATTAATAAGCTTTGTCATTTGATCGTTGAAGCCGGTATTTCGAAAACGATTTGTGGATATTCGAGCTCATCTCAACCTATATTGCTTAAGATCTGAGAAAATGGATAAAGAAGCGAGAACTCATTCATGAATGAAATTAGGTGGGTCATAACTTAATGGGGTGAATTGAAACGAAGAGGCTTCGGCTTATCAGGTGATTTGTGAAGATGCGAGACACGATTTGACAAAGTCTTGATATCACAAGTCAAGGGGTGATTGTTAGGCCAATAATTTGTGACTTGCGATATCAATATGGCGAAACTTGTAATATATTTATGATCAAGCTAATAATTAAAGTGGGAGAGAAATTCGGATACTAGCTTCAACGGGGAGGAGTTCTTCTAGAATGTTAGTTGTTTGGTTATAAATAGAACATTTGTATCTTTTATGTGTGTGTTTTGTATGGTGTTTTCACCCACCCAAGGGAAGCTCACCTTGGGTGGGATCGGTTCGTTTAATATTTTAAATCCTTTACCCGATAGCGAGATCGTTCGTTTATATTATCTTTATTTGTTTTCGTTCAGTTGCATGATTTCATCGCACCCGCCTCGATCGTTTATCAAGAACAAAATCTGTTCATTGGTCGGATCTGGTTTCAGGACCTACACACAAGCATAAGCCTAAAGCCATAAATTGTAGCCAAAATGCACAAATTGAAGTCGAAATACTTATATGGAAGCAAAAACGCACAAATGTAAGCCAAAAAGCACAAATGGAAGCAAAAAGTCACATATGGAAGCGAAAGCGTACAAATAAAAGCCAAGACAAAGAAATAGAATCCTAAAAGCACAAATGAAAACCAAAATGTACAAATAAAAGCCAAAAGACACAAATGTTTTATCATTGTTCAAGTTGTGAGCAGTCCGAGTACCTCTCTAGTATAAAAAGTTAAAAACTCTAGTTGATTTGACTATAGTAATTCATTCATTGACTTATATAAATTAGTCTCATCTATAATAAAAGAATATCATTTTGTACCACTTGTCACTCTGTCAATCCTCTTCACAGTTTGAACCCATTTTCAATATATGGTTTCATTTTCATATCCCACGTGGGTCTTACCGACTCAACTATTAATTTCTATCTATAAGTTATTTGTAACATATTTGTGTAAAATTATTGTTTGTAATTTTAATGTAAATTGTCATTGTTTTAACAATATATGATAATTGTGTTATTGACTGTATTAAGCTTAATGACTAAATTTTAAAATTTTTATCAATTACTCGTGTAATACACGGGTCTCAAACTAGTTTTTCTTATATAATGATTGTTTGTTACTAGCTATAATACTGTGACGCATCAACTTTTATGAAATTAACTAGGGCTGTTCAAAAAGCTCGAGGCTCGAAGCTCGGGCTCGTGGCTCATTCGAAAAAAGCTCGATTAAAACTAGCTAAAAAAAGTTGATTTGAAACATCCTGAGCCGATTTTGATTATTTTTGTAACCGAGCCAAAATCGACTTTGGCTCGGCTCGTTGACTCGATCTTAAGCTCGTTTAACTTCAAAATCAAGCTAGAGCCTAACTAAGTTACCTCGTTTAATTTCGAGCCCGAGCTCGAAAACACCCTGGCTCGACTCGGGCTCGGCTCGTGAACAGCCCTAAAATTAACATTAGCATATAAATCATTAACGGAGAAAAACAATTTTTAAATAGTTAAGAGTCACGATCCGACTCAAGCCGGAGGCAAACAGACCGAGTACCAACAAAGCTATATTTCTGTTTTATACTAGATATTGGGATTGGATTTGTTAATCTGTTTAGTTATTTTAAATCCAATTGTTGATTACTCATATTATCAAATTGTTGTTTGTTTGAATAAACCTATTAAGTTATCGTTCTGAAAATATCACATGATTAATCATAGACATGGTCACTCTTAATGGCTTCCCACTAGTTAACAGGAGTGATTGAGATTAACAAAAACCTGAAGAAGATTGCTTTTTCTTATAATTGTCTTCAAAACTAAATTAAATTTATTTGTTTTTTAAAGTAAAAATCGTTCAAACTAAAATTAACCATAAATTCCTAATGAATACGACTCGACTTTCATATGCTACTACTTATTTATATATTTTTGATTGACCAAACGATGTAGATCTGCCACCCTGATAGACCCAAAAGAAACAATAAAAACCGACTATTTTACCTTAAAAAAGCAAATAGTAAAAAAATGTTGCAAATATGTTAATGTAGGGACTGACTAGCTGGCTATGTCAACTACTTAAAAGAATATTAACCGCCATCTTCGTCAAAAGTTCTGTTCAGTTGACGGTGTCAATGCACGTTCTCCGAAACTAAATCCGATTTTCTTAAGTAATACAAAAAATATAAAAAGAGGATGCCCAGAAGGTGTTCGATGAAATGCTTTAGAAGTTAAATGACTAAGTTTTATTTCATTGTAGCACGTGGCTCGATATGTAATTGCAATTGGGAGTTGCAGATTAAGTATTTCACTGCTCTAATTTATGGGGAATAATGCAAAGCAGGTCAATTTATGTATCATATATAAGAAACCGTGCTCACAAGCTCCAATTTTATTATGTGGGATTATGCATCTACCAAGGTCTCTCCGGTGATGCCTGTTCTTTTGCAAGTACGTTTAGTAATGGCTGCGACAAGCGGTGCGCATAAACAAAGTTATGATACATCTAGCAGCAAGACTTCTTCTGATCATGGTAGTTCAGCATCATGGTCAAATCTTAGCCATCATGTTTTGTTAAATAATGACGCTACTTGGATTCGTTAATTTTGTTTCATTCAGTTGTGTATTGCAAATCATCGAGGTCAGCTGGTTGCACTCTATAACATAAAGATGCTTATGGAAATACAACCAATGCTTATTTATATTCCTAGCTGGTTTCCTGTTCACACCTTCTTCATTGTATGTATTTTCCCTAAAGAAGCCGGTTCCAAACATCTCTACTCCATATACACACATCATGATTATTTAATTGGAAGTGAGACTCATTCAGAGCCCACATTGAAACTCGAGTAAATTGAAGTGTGGTTCTAATGGATTAATTGTGCGTTCAGTTGCTGAAGTTGTCTGTATTTATTTATCCTTTATACACCCAAGCGTTTTATAATTCATTTACTTTGATGGAGAACTTGTGCTGTTTGTTGCCTGCAGTGAACACAATCATTTACCAGGTATGTTTCTTATTTTATATGATGTTGATTAGTTTTCTTAATCCTGATTTTCCACTTGCAGTGTGCATATCTTATAGAGATGTTATGATATATTGCATATCATATGTGCTTGAGTGCTTGTTATGATAATATGTACAGATAGTTCTTAACTATATGCTCTTTAGATCCACTATGATCCAATGTATTGATTATCAAAAGTAAACCTTAGCCACTGGCCCACTAATTGGTTGTCGGATGTTTCGTCTTGGTCTATGCTATGAGCTGTATTGGAGCCTTTTGGATTTGGTTGACCTCTTCATTGATTGATCACTTCTTATATGTCATTTCTACTCTATAAGAAATGTTGTGTGGTGTGTTGTAGAAGTATGCTTTACCTTGGATATATGATATTATGTTTTATGTGTGTTTACTAGATTTAGAGGATAAAGTTTCTTATTATGCAAAACGCATACAAGAAATTAAACATGCGCATTCCATATGGATTGCGTAGCGGAGACACAATGATAACATGTGAAGTCACTCCTACTCACAGGTCTTTCGATAAGGGGGGGGGGGGGGTGTTGTTGTAATTTCTCACTCAAATGTGACGCCTACTTTTAGCATTCGTTCAGATTTCATGGTCTTATACTTCTTTCGTGCCCCCTCGCTCGTCGCAATTGTCTCAGCACCTTATCTTTGCTATTTCAGATTTTGCAGGTATAACTTGTCTACTTTGATTATTACCAAATCAGACTTTTTTCTACCTAGACTTCACTCTTCAGTGTAGAAATCTGATCTTTTTGCCATTGTCCTAAATTTTTTTTACCTAATCTAATCTGATTTGAGTTTTTACACTTCATTGATTCAACACGTAATGATCTGCTAATATGGTTACTGAACTTGTAAAATGAGTTGTTGTGATCTGCGTGATGAATCAACGCATTCAACACCTGGATCCCACATGAGATATTTAGCATTTCTATTATTATTACTGAAAGTTACATTTTAATCTCGGACTTTCCTTTTTGGGTTGGTTAGAAATCAACACTTGTCTACAAAAGAAAATTACAAATATAGTCTTGATGCCTTTTGTAAAATTTGATTAGATTTGAGGAGTGTAACATTCTTATATGCTTGTTCTTTGGTTACATTTTCTTTTGCATATTATGTGGAATTTTGCATTTACCAAGCTTTTATAATTGTTCTTTTGCGAGTGCAGAATGGCCAATACTAGAAGCATTACCAGAAAGCTAAACAATGATGGTTCAGCATCATGGGCAAAACCTTGGCCATGACCTACTGTTTTTAATTATGATGCACTTGGGACTACTTGACTTTATTGCTTTCGGTAGCGTCTGTAAGTCATGGAGATCATTTGCGGTGCGTAACTGGAATAGGTTTATGGTGTCTAAACAACCCGTGCGTTTATCCATCTCTTCTCGTTTAAATGAAAAAAGTGTGCTTGGAGGACTACCAAAGGAGAAAGTTGAAACTACCATTCCCCATTCTAATGGCAAGATTTGTGTTGGGATAACTTGTGGTTACTTGATTTTTTTCGAGCGGGAGAGCATGTGATTTCTGGCTTGTGAATCCCTTTACAAGTAAAGAACTTCATTTCCTAGGTTTCCCCTTTGATATAACTCCTATTCCAAAGCGC